>NC_083782.1:10894075-11185560 GCF_015708825.2 Lethenteron reissneri
ACCACCCCCACCACCACCACCACCCCCACCACCACCATCACCTCCACCACCACCACCCCCACCTCCACCACCCCCACCACCACCTCCACCACCCCCACCACCACCCCCCCACCACCACCACCCCACCACCACCCCCACCACCACCACCACCACCACCACCACCACCACCACCACCCCACCACCACCACCACCACCCCACCACCACCCCACCACCACCACCACCCCACCACCACCCCCACCACCACCGCAGCCACACACCACCCCCACCACCACCACCACACCACCCACCCCCACCACCCACCACCACCTCCACCACCACCACCCCCACCCCCACCTCCACCCACCCCCACCACCACCTCCACCACCCCCACCACCCCCACCACCACCCCCACCACCACCACCACCCCCACCACCACCCCCACCACCACCACCACCACCACCACCACCCTCACCACCACCCCCACCCACCACCACCACCACCACCTCCACCACCCCCACCACCACCACCACCACCCCCACACCACCACCACCACCCCACCACCACCACCTCCACCACCACACCCCCACCACCATCACCACCACCACCCCCACCACCCCCACCCCCACCACCCCCACCACCCCCACCACCCACCACCACCTCCACCACCCCCCACCACCCCCACCACCACCACCACCTCCACCCCCTCCACCACCCCCACCACCCCCACCACCCCCACCACCACCACCCCCCCCCCACCACCCACCCACCACCCCCACCACCCCACCACCCACCACCCCCACCACCCACCACCCACCCCACCACCACCACCCCACCACCCCACCTCCACCACCCCCACCACCCCACCACCACCCACCCCCACCACCCCCACCACCACCACCTCACCACCCCACCACCCACCCACCACCCCCACCACCCACCACCCCACCACCACCCCACCACCACCACCACCCCCACCACCACCCCACCACCCCACCACCACCACCACCCACCACCCCCACCACCACCACCACCCCCACCACCACCACCCCCACCACCACCACCACCACCACCCCCACCACCACCATCACCTCCACCACCACCACCCCCACCTCCACCACCCCCACCACCACCTCCACCACCCCCACCACCCCCACCACACCCCCACCACCACCACCACCACCACCTCCACCACCACCCCCACCACCCCCACCACCACCCCCACCACCACCACCCCCACCACCCCCACCACCACCCCCACCACCCCCACCACCACCACCCCCACCACCACCACCACCACCCCCACCACCCCACCACCCCCACCACCTCCACCACCCCACCACCACCACCACCTCCACCCACCACCACCACCACCTCCACCACCCCCACCACCACCACCACCCCCACCCCCACCACCACCACCCCCACCACCACCACCACCACCACCCCCACCACCCCCACCGCGCGTTCCCTGGGCCTCGAGCAGAACGAATCGCGAGCTGCCCCGCTGTGGACAGTTCCATGCAGCAAGGCAGGTTGTCCACGAGAAAACGTCTCGTGGGTTCGGGGTCGCGTAAATGTGAATGTGTCGTACACCCACCTCCACCCGACACAGACAATTAGCGAGGTTTGTCACCTGAACAAACGCGTGCCAGTTTGCTACGACCTCAGCACACCGGTTGTGTGTTAGAGAGCAACCTCACGACGTTGACAATCGGAGTAACCTAACCAGTAACAGGTATAAATAATTTCATATCAACATAATACATTTTTATTTCCATTAAGTCATTGACACCCCCCCCCCCCCCTCCTCTGCCTGGGTCCTTCTCGCCTGTCGGTGCACAGTAATGACATCGCCATACCCTATTAAGACCACGGCCTCTTCATAATCCCTGGTAATGGCCTGATGAAGCTGGCTGTAATCACCGGCGAGACGGAGTGCTCCGTGTTAACGCTGCGGGTTCACGCTCCAACACTCGGCTGCGCTGCAGCACAGTCCGAACTGGCACGCTCTGCTCACGTGACACAGCCTCGGCTGTTGCCGTGTGGGTCCACGTCCCATTTACATCGACGCGATCTACACCCCCGGGGGGGGAGGGGGTGGGGAACGTCATCGTGAATCGCATTGGTGGCGAACGGGTCGTGTGTTAAATGACCGTAGGTTGTGTTGTCCGTTCGTTCTCAATCTTGATCAGCGTGCGCCGAGAGTTACTCTTAGTGCGAGGTGCTTTATGTAACCGGCGAGCGGACAAATTTGCGGAGCGTGCGCTGTTTTGAAGGGGACATTAATCTTAGCCGGCGCGTTCGCCCCGATACTTCACAAGGGATTCCACGGGAGGGGAAAAAAAGAATAATAAGATTGAAAAAAAGCATTTAAAAAATAATGTGACCCTCATTAAATTTGGGGGAGGTTTGTAATTGGTAGAAAAAATATGTAGAAGCTCCCACGCAGACATTGTCGAAATGATGCACAGTTGGTGACAATGTTTGTGGCTAAAATGGTGTGAGGACTGAATTGGGGAGATTCTGTGTGTGGCTCACGGGAGATTATTCCTCCAAATGCAGCCGCCCTGCCATGAGACTGCACGCACTCGTCCCCACACTGTCACCGGGATTCACGCAAGGGTAAAGGTGCAGCCCTGCAATGCCGTGGCGCAGTAACGACATTGTCAGCTCAGGTGAGGCCCCAATATTTGATTTGTCTCGCACAGTCGCATCCGGGATGTGACAGAGCCGAACAGCGCCACTCGTGCCGCTCACGGCCTCGAACACTTCACGCTGTAGGGGCGCCACGTGTCGTAAGTTGGTTGTCCTTTTACTCTGTCGTTGAAGTCATCTCATGGTGGTTGTCAGTGGGGCCCCAACTCGTAGCTTTGGTTACGAGTTGGGGGTAGGGGGCAGCCCCTACCCCCGGTGTTTTCATCGGACCACAGATAAAGAAGATGCTGGAGTGCAATGAATTCCCCAAAAAGCTCACTAGTAAGGAGAAAGTGGCTTGGAACAGCTTTGTCGCAGTGGTTCGTGGCTTCCTGGGCAATCACAAGGTCGAAAACTATGGGGAGCTGGTTGAGACTTGTTAAGAACTACGGCACAATGGGCTGTAGGATGTCCCTCAAAGTCCATATCCTTGATGCTGATCTTGATAAATTCAAGAACATGGGAGCGTACTTGGAGGAGCAAAGCGAGCACTTCCACCAGGATGTACTGGACTTTGAAGGCCGCTAACGAAGGACAGTGTAACGAGAACATGATGGGAAACGACATTTGGGGCCGATTCGTGAAAGTGATTTACAGTATAATCGTAAATCTCAAAAAACTACTCACTTCTAAATATTTGGTCGTATTTTTTGTATTACTTTAGTATAAATACATGTTAGTTTTGATTCGTATGTTGTTTTTTGCTGACTTTGTGAACGAAAAAACACAAATTCGCCCGTTTTCTCATTGAAAATAGGTACATTTCTAAATATCACTGTCCTAGTCACTAAAGCAAAGTTTGTGGGGAATAATAGCCATTTTCTATACTTTTTAGGCATAAGCAATTATGAAATAACACTACCCAGGAACAACAATTGTGTTACGTGGTGTAATCATAGAACAGAGCATGGTCCTCGTGTTTAGCTTGTTGGTTGCTGTGGTGCAATGACAGTTCCAGAACGTTCCCACCCACTGAAGAAGCTCAACCCCCCCCCCCCCCACAGACCCGAATGCCCTCTTCTCGTGTCCTCTTCTCGTGTCCTGCAACCACAGTGACGTATGTCGCCATGATCGGCCTCATGGTGACGTGGCCCGGTCTGCAGCCCTGGCGAGGTCCTGCATGGTGCACGGCTCTGCAGGAGCCGACAGACCCGACAGGCGCTCCGTGGTCTGTCTCCTCACAGCAAGTCCACACGTGCGTCAGTGCCACTGGAGGAGCCCCACCTCCACCTCTTGACTTGTGAGCTGCCCACTTCCGTTCCAAGTTCGCGTGCGAGTGGGTGGGTGGTTGTTTGATACCCGTTCAAGGCCAACACGTGATGATTATCTGAACCGGTTCTGGGCCTCACCCTAGGTTGACTCAGCCTCAAATGAGTACCTGGTGCAGTGTGTAAATATGGCCACTTAGGGAGACAAAGGCGGCCGGGAGTTGTTCTGGCCACCCAATCCCTCGTGTGCCGTGCCAGCCTTAATAGGTGCTCGCTAACAGCACTTGCCCCAAGTCTGTCGAAGGCTGCAATGGGGGATCTTTGTCTTTGTGAGTGATTGGGCGTGTGGGTAGGTGAGTGAATGGGTGTGAGTGGATGGGATGTATTCAGAAACATGTACATTATTTGGCTGCTATAAAGTCCACAAGATAAACCGCTTTTCTGAGCTATCATTTGTAGCCAGGTCGCTTATGTGCTCAGTGGGGGCTTTACCTGGTAATATTAAATATAAAAAGTTTAAGTTTCATTTGTATATTTTAAGTGATTTATTTACCTGTCCTATACTTTGCACTCCTTTCGTGTTTGTGGATTGTTTGTTGCAACACTTTCGACCCGCCCCGACTTGGACATCTGTGAAAAAGAGCTTTGTCGCTCATCGGATTCCTGCTGCAGTATATTCTGACTGTGGATTCCGATCAGCGCGTTCACCCCCACCCCCCCTCCTTTGCTGCCGACTGCCGCTTGAAGGCGAATGGCGAGCGTCCCCAAGCAGCTGGGAGCGGGGGTCGTCGTCCTTCTCGGCGCCGGCGGTCGCGCGTTCCGAAACGCCGTCGATGTCCGTCGTGGCGCCCGCGGCGCTGGTGCCGAGCTCCCCGCTCGCCACGCGTCCAGTCGCGTGGCCCTCGGCGCTGTTTCTTCAGCGGCTCCGTTTCCACTGCAAAGATGAAATGTTCGCCAGCGTACAGCTGACCCATACCCTGAAGGAGAGTCCTCCAAATTGCTAAATGTTGAGGTTGCAATCATTTGTTCTGCAACTTGCAGGTTTAACTGAACAATTACAATCGGCGCGTTATTAAACGCCGTCACACGCGCGACGAGTTATGTACCTTGAACTTCTTTCGCACCGTACGCAGCCAACCGTGCTAATCCGAGGTGCGGGTGGAAGGGGGGTGGCGCTTAATGACATAAAATTGAATGAGATCATTACCCGACCAAAAATAAATAAATTAGGAGTCGATTGCGATGCAAATTGCGAAAAAATTAAGCAATTCATAATCCGATTGCTTCGCCTTGAATATACACCGGGGATTGTTACGTGATTTAACAGTACAGTATGTAATATTTAACAGTACAGTACGTAATATTTAACAGTACAGTATGTAATGAAGATACTACTGGAGTGCAGCGGTACAAATTGGTCGGTGAGACTGGGCCAGGCAGAAGAGTTTTTAGAACATAGCATTAAGAGGATTCACTATTCATCTTGCTTCACCCATCAAAGTCTTACCGAGTCTTGCAACTCTTCAGGAGACTCCTGTCACGTTTTCGCAGTGGGGGGGGGGGGGTACAATGATTGCTTTGTCTAACCCCAATTTAGTCATTGCAGTTGTTGTTTTTCAAATCTGAATCATGATGCCAGCACACAAAGGCCTCCTCTTGCAAATGATGTCACGAAATGTGACGTCTACTATGAGGCAGATGGCTTCAATTTTATGGTTTGTTGCATCTGCAGTATTAACCAGGGCGGTCCCTGGAATCGAACTGAACCTCTACAACAATCGGCCAATTTGTTACCGCTAGGCCATGCCACACCTGGACTTAACTTGAGAAAAATGCCACCTCTTAAAGCTTATGCGTAGCAGTTTGCCCCGCAATGACCATGACTGTGTGACAAGAGAGCTGGTGGGAGAGAGCTGCCCTCTGTTGAATGCATCAGAGGTCAATCGAAGGAACGTCAGATGCTGTTCTGCGATATCCACTTTCACGACACATTGTCACGCACGGGGGCCTGCGCTGCTCGAGATCCGAATGGATGTTCGTCTCACGACGTGATAACTTACAACACGATGTGGATGAAATTAAAAGTGAAACGGGGGGGGGGGGGGGGGGCGGAAACAAAAAGTTATTTTAATAATCCTTTTAAAATCACAAAGAGATTTGAAAATCAGTGCCCTTATACCGAGCTTCGAGCCACTGATGCTGAGAAAGTGGCCTCATGTTACCACAGCTCCCGGGCAAGGCTATTAAATCCGAAGATCCAGTCAATCAGCTCGCTAAAGCCGCGACACACGTAACACAGCGCAGTGCTTGTGTATGCCCTCCATGACTGCGGTAGAGAATCCGATGATCGAGTACGCTTATAAATCTGCGTCGCTCGGTTAATTAGTTTAATTCCAGGTCCTACTGAAGCGGGCTGAGGCGCAGTAGCGCGTGATGAAATAATACTTATAAAAATCAAGAGGTCACCATGGCCACCGTCACCGCCTCCTCTCTGCCGAATCCCGCAACTGCTGAACAGTTGACACCCAACACTGAAGGGTCTGCCCCTCGCAATATCCCACCATCTGGCCTTAAAGTCTATCCCCCTGGTCGGCATTCTCTGGGTGCTACTCCAATGGCCGTCTCGGTTACCTGCCCTTCCACATTCTGCACGCGCCCCCCACCCTTCACAAACCTCTCCCAGATTACATCCTGCAACATTCTTAATGCAACATTTCTACTTTTATGCATGCGCCTGTACTCAAAGGCAGGAAGAAATTTTTCCAGAGTTGCTTGGGAAAAGTCCATCTCTCGAACCCGTAATAACACGGACATTACGACCGAGTAGGTTGTGTGTTGTTCTGTACAATGTCCAACGTTTCACTCAGAGTGCTGGAAGCATCTTCAGGAACTCGGTTCAGACATGTCAGCCGTCTGTTCAGCATAATAATTTCTGCAGCCTCATGCCATCACCATAGGTTGTCTATTCAGCACTGGCCAAACAGGTTTCCTTTACAAACGCCGGCTGTGTGCATGCTTGTGTTCTTTAACAGATCTCTAACATTAAACACGTGGTATCACATAATTGCAATTAATGTAAATGAATGACTTTGCAACCTTACACAAGTCATGTGTGTGGTGAAAATATAATCCCCTCGCCACGAAACCCCCAGGGAAATCATTTCATACTGCACTTGCGTTTTATGCGACGGCACATCATTAATCTGCATTTATTGCTTAAAGGGCCACCCCTGCTGCTAAGCAAAATACTTCAAACTTTGTTGCAATACGACAATGAAATGGGAGAAAACAGCAGGTGCTCCTTTAAGGCAAAGTTTTTGTTACGCGGGGAACAGTGGTGAGTGTTTAATGAGTGTCTGATCAGGACAACAGGAGAAAAATGAGGATTCATTATTTTATTTTCACCAGAGGCACAGCAGACGTGGTTTACTTCTGGGTCAGAAGATGCAACAAAAGATTTCCACCGCAAAAAAACAACCACACAAACCGACTTCTCCTTCGCTGGTCCTTTCAAAAAACAGCAGTAGCCTCCCACCCCACCCCAGTGCTTGGAACAGCATTTATAGAAATAATCGCCGTCACTTAAATTTTTTTGTCAAACCACAGTGTGCGCCCAATACACAGAAAGGGCGAGCAATTAACAAACACGGGAGGCTGCGGGCGAGACTACAATGACGCCCACTCGCCCGTGTGTCTGTGCGGATGATTGCGACAGTTCAGGCTTTGCCGAGTGCCACGTTCGTCCCGTTGCCAGACTCGTTAAAGCGCAAGAATTTCAAGTTACCATTGACCTACAAAAGTGACTTTTTTTTTGCCTAAGAGCAATCAACCAGGTCAATTTAAAGAAGGAACCTCACGCATGGCAAATAATAATATGAAATTGCAAAACTTGAATCGAACAACCTCTCATAAGAAGGACCAACCCCAATTAAACCCTTGCAAGGAATCACATACATCAAGCGATAAATGGTTGCGGCGCGCGTCCCCCACCCCTCCCCCCGCCCCAAAAGAAGAGCGAGAACGGCGAGTAACATTGTTAAAAAATAAACATACCCACACAAAGTGCGGCGATGCGCTCTAGTGAACGCTGCTACTTCTACTCTACGCGGAAAATGAAGATGCTGTCAAAAGTAAATCCCGTGGCCAGATCGAACCCGGGGACCCAGTGTCAGTGTAGTGTCAGCGGGGAGAAGAAGTGACGGCACTGACGCTCTGCGATGCGTGAGGCCGCCCCCCCCCCCTCCCCCCGGGGGGGCTGCAGGGCCCAACGTGAGTGATGCCTTGGCTGAGAAATGACAACTGCTCGGGGAGGGGGAGAGGGAAGCGAGGGATGAGTGATATCTTACCTATGGAACCGGCGCACAGCGTTTTACAGAGGGGGAGGGTGGGGGAGGGGAAGTGTTATTACGGTCTAAGGAGAGCCCCCTGCTCTGACCTTTCCAACCGTCATTATGGGACCAATGCCCTGCCTGTTGCATCCATTAGTCAAGGGCGCCGCTGGATTTTTATTAATTTCGTAGGCGACTGCCGGGGTGGATCCCGCGATGTCAATTCAAGCGACGCGTCTGATGCGTGCCAAGTGTGTAGGCGGGCACGCGGTGCACGCTGGGAAGCTGGATTAGCGAGACGACGTTGGAACTTGAGGGACAGGGGGAGTGGTCTGTAACCAATCAAAAGAGAGCGGCGTTACGGGGCGGCCAAGAACGTTGGGCAACAATCGCCACCACCACTACATCTGTATCAGCCCCAGCATACAACATCTTTACCTATACCAGTCCAAATGTAATGTGCGCTGTTGATCTTCAATGTGGATGGCCAATCTAATAGAACACATTCGGGGAAAAGCGGATACCAATTACGTGACAATTGGCTTCACCTCAGGAGTCAGGGGCCAAGTGCCCTCGGCCACCCTCAGTTCCACGCAGCGTGCACTGCGCGCGTGTCCACGGAACCCTGCGTGCATGCAACACGAGCACGGTCCCCGGCTGATGTCGGTGTTTTGGTCCGCAAGGAAAGAACAAGGGAAGACGCCACCGCCACGCCGTCTCAACGCTTGGCACTGGGTGGCGGGGCGAGGGACGGACTCGTCGACCCCTAGGAATTCAGTTACCGGCATTGGGGGTTAACGACAGCCGTGGGGTTGAAGAGGGGGGGGCAAGACAAGACACGCACGGCCGAGGGAGCCACTCCCTCCGCTAAGGGCAGTTAGTCTCGGGAATGTGTAGCTGGATGGGAGCGTGTGCTGCAGTTGACAATAGGGGGGGGGGGGGGGGATCTGGACGAGTGCATAGTTCCATGTGGATGATGCGACTAAAGCCCTGGGCTGTGTGGGGGCGGTGGGGGTTGCCTGTGGTCCGGGGGTAGGACGCGTTGTTTGTAGTCCTAGCCGTAGAGGTCATCGTCCGCATCCTCGTGGTACAGATTGCCGCTGCCACCGCTCCCGCTGGGGCCCTGGTTGGGGGCCGTGCCACCCTGAGATGCCCCCGGGAACCTGCAACGCACAAAGGGGGTGGGGGGGGTGGGGGTGGTGGTGGTGGGCGAGGGGTGAGTGGGAGAGGTGGTGGTGGTAGGCGAGGGATGGGGGTGGTGGGCGAGGGGTGGGTGGGAGAGGACGAACCGTGATTACGACGCATCTCGCCGACGGGCCGGCAATCATCCATTACAATATTGGCTCCGAAACGCACACCTCCGCCGGCGCCATTGGCGTATATTCCACATCGCCAAGGTGGGAGCCGGTGTAGTCCACCACTCGTAGGACACCCCTCTAAAGACTTGGACTATTCATTGTATAGGTCCCGGATGGTTCATGGGGCCCGAGTTAAGGACCTCAATGATTGAGAGTCGAGGGCTCCATCTGCAGTATCTACGTCACCTGGCCGGATTGATAAATCCTCACCGGCCATGATCAATCCACTGCTGGATGGTGATGACACATGCGGCGAAACGTGACGGATTTGACAGCAAATGGCACGCGCGGCATGACGCAAATGCGCATCTGACGACAGGAAGGGGGAACGCCGCCATCTTCCCGTGACGACAAAGCCGAGGGCACAATTAGAAATCGGCAGCGAAAAAAACTAAAATATAAAAAGGCGACAATAAGTTTCACACACAGGCGCACTTTGTGGCAGCGGCTGCCAGGAGGGACCTTTCCTCGAGCCGCCTCGATCGCAGCATTGCCGTGGCGGCACGTGGAGGATGCGTGGAAGCGCTCGCTGACAAACTATGGGCGCACGCCGCCAGCTCCCTCCTCCGCGGTGTGCAAACGCTACCGAGGCGGTTTCCGTGAACCAGTGGAAACTGCAGCCAAGGACTTGCACACCCCCCCTCCCTTCCCCGTGTCATCATACAGCAACAGAATCAGGCGGGAGACCTGGTGATGCCTGAATTAGGGTTCTGCGGTGGTGAGATGTTAACTCCCTCACCTGGCATACAAGAGTTTGTGGGTTTGATCCCAAAACCCACGCCTGCTTTATTGAGCTATCATTTGTGACCAGGTCGCTTCTGAAAAAGTTCTATATAGCTTAGTGGGCTTAGCTAATAAAAAACATTTAGTTTAGTTTCAAACAGCAGTCGGCAACAAAAGAGTGAATGCGCGGAAGCGTGGCTGATCTAGCATCTCATCCACTCACGCACTCACCCATAAGCCCATTCACTCACCTACTCAAACACTCACCCAATCACTCACAAAAACAAAGCTCCCCCGTATAGCCTTCGACAGACTGTTGGGGCAAGTGCTGTTGGCGAGTACCAATTAAGAACAGCATGCTGCAGAAGACGGATGTGGTCAATCCCGCCACGCTCGGGCACCTTTGATTCCTCAATGCTAATGTACACACGCTATACAAGTTACTCGTGTCAGGCTGGGTCGACCGAGAGGAGGCCTCAGAGTAAGTTCAGATACCGCCGGCCAATTATGCAAGCCATGGCAGGGAATCGGTCTGTTCGCCAGGATCGTAGAGCAGTGCTTCAAACAACTAAGTCACGGCCCTCCACACGGAGAGACGCGCAAACATAATAAACAAAGATCCCCACCTCCCGCTAACTCCTGGCCGCCTGTCTCCCCAGTGTTAATGTTTACACACTGCACCAGTAAGTGATTTAAGGCGGAACCGACATAAGGAAGGCCCAGTTAAATGTCGCCTGTTATTGGTCGTGAACGGGAAACACAAAAACACACGCAAATATTTACTATTTTTATTTTACCAGGTAAGGCCCACTGAGCTACGTGGCTCTTTTACAGAAGTGACCTGGATACAAATGATAGTTCAACGAAGTGGCTCATCATGTGGAAATATATAGCAGCCAAATACTCTAAACGCATGTTTCTAAACATGGAGGGCAAAACCTATGCGACCACGGGGAGAGACATGCAAACTCCAAATATACAGGAGTCAGGGTCAGGATCGAATCCCCGATCTCCTGTATACCAGGCGAGGTAGTTAACGTCTCGCCACCGTGGCATACACACATACTTCAGACGCAGCGGACGTTAACGTGATATGTGAGAAAAGCAGCTTCAAGTGGCGGCATTTGGAGTACGTGGAAAGGTTGGAGTAATTACAACCTCAATATACGACAATCATCTTCTATGCCGAGGAAGTCCTCAAGCGAGTCGAATATTTTTTCACACTTTCCAACTACGGTTTACAGTGTTAATTCGTTATGTCAGTGTATCTATCTGTCCTGCTTGGGTTAATTTTACCATACTTCAGCATACTTGTCAGTGTTGATTGGTGAGCTTAGATATTGCTGCAATGTTCGCAGATGCCCACAACGTAGTACCAAAGCAGCCTGTAAAAGCCTGCTTAACCACATGGTGGTTGCCTATGCAAGCACTGTCCAAGCCTCAAACCTGCTGAGCTTCTGAGATGTCATTAAGAGATTTGGTGGTGCATGGCAGGCAAATTGGTCACAGGCCAACTTAATCTGTGCAAGGACAGAATTTCACACGTGTTATTACTTTTTTTTGCCAACATAACAAAGTTTGTTTACAGTGCTTTTCCCTTCCTAGCAGCAGCATACTTTCCTTAACCACACAAATCACCATCAGAAGCACAAAGGGCCTCATGGCGAGTTTCCTTGCAGTTCGCGTTGGCCTAATTTACGTTTCAGACTTTCGCACGCCCGTTGCCAATTAGAGCGCGAGAACACACACACAAAGCACCAAATTAGGAAGCTTGAATAAAAGCAGACGAACGAGTGAGAGAAGCCAGCGAGCGCCAGCGCGCTCGTCACGAGCAATACGAAGTAGGCGCCGCCGTAATTGTGCGGCGAGCACAGAAACATTTATCCATAATAGAGGTTTTATACCGCTGCTCCCGTGTCCTTCAACGAGCCGCACTTAGGGACGCGTCTAAGTGGAGCGCCGACTTCCGTTTCGACGGCGCCAGTTTGCGTGTCGAGTTGAGCCACTGGTCCCCCCCGATCATAGGAATATGGAATTTCCACTACTGGCTCAGACCAATCAAAAAGAGAAGACTGCCACGCAATTGAGTGGGGGGGTTGGTGTATCGTACGAGAATAATTATATTGTTGTGGAATTCTAAACCAGCCGAACCACAAGGTGGCCAGATTGCAGTACAGCAAGAGGGTTTCTTGACCTGCCTGTACAGATTTTGAGTGCTTTCGCTCAAGGCACTCCAGTTTTCTTCCCATGAGCAATACGCTCGTTAACAAGGGAACTGGTGATGCGTGGCAAGGCTCGAGGCTCAGTGACTTTGCTGAATAAATGGGCGTTATTATTTAAAGCATCTGCAGAATGTATACAATCTAAGGTGGGTGCGCTGCTGTGTGGTTAGAGCCCTCGAACTCACAATTGGAAAGTGGCAAGTTGATATTCTGGTTGGTCACAGGGTACAGATCGCCCCGGTTTAGGAACCGATGAATCGGATCACGTCGGTGACCAACGTATGACGAGTACGTCAACGTTCGGTTAAACAGGCGTGCCGGCTACACCGATTTTTAGTTAATGTGTTGCCGATGTCTCCGTAGCGAACAAGCAACGTGAACCTGGGCCCCCCCTCCCCCCTCCGACTTTTGCATCACCATGGACAGCGCCTCGCACTCCGCAAATGTCAACGTGCGATGATGTGTCAGGGGAGTGCCCGTTGGACAGTCAGACGGACGGTCTCTCACCGGAAGCTGCCAAAGCCGCGGCTCTGCTGCAGCGTCTGAGCGAACATCTCGTATTTGCGGATGTCGTTGTCGCTGACGGAGCGTCGGGCGAAGCGCATGGCCTCTTCAAAGTGGTCGCGGCGGATCTCGGGCACCGCGTCTTCGTCTTCCACGTCCTGCGGTGACAAAGCGGAACGGCACGGCCCACGCAGAGCGGCGTATCGTCATCGTGATCACGTCGCCGTCACCACCACCACCGCACATCACGGGACGAGCACCTCACCCAGCAATCAAGTCGCCACCAAGCGAGCAGCACATCACAAGGCAGTGCGCCACCAGACAAGGCAGTACCATCGTCACCACGCTAGGCAGCACACCATCACCACACTAGCTAGGCAGCACACCGCATCACTACAAAATGTAATGATAGTATATGGGGCTAAAGGGCACAGTTGATATGTGAAAAATTTGTGCTTTCGATCATACAGGCATGAAAGCTTGCACACGCTTGAATTTGAAATATTTTTAAATGCTGCTGCTGTGTTGGCAGTGGTGACAATGGAACGTGTCCATCAAAAACAGTCTTAAACAGTCAAAGTTTATAATAGGCGACGTTTGGGGTAATAGCCCTTCTTAGCCCATCTTCGGAGCACATATGTGGTCTATGATATAATTTTAGGGCAGCGTTATTGACGAACGTGTTGAATTTTATGCAACTTAAGTTGAGGAATGCTGGAAAACCACCATCTGAATATGGCCCACAATAACAAATGTGCAGCATACAGATCGTCGAGTACCAGCTCCCACACTTGTGTATCATGGAAGGCACAAACCGGGCGATCATTGGCATCTGTGTTCGGGTGGCAGCACTTAATTTGTACCGACATCTGGTACTGGTACTGTGTTTAACTTTATTACGAGACTGCACAGTTTTGACACAGACCTAGGCCGACTGAGAAATATGGTCACGTTTGGTATGCAGAGGAAGAGGTGGCAACCCTAAAGAAGGGACTTTAGCCACTCAATGGAGGGCGGCCATCTTGTCAAACTGGCCCGGATGACTCTGCCACCATGTTGTCTCTGCTCTGCACCTTGTGGGTCACAGTGTCTCCTGCTGGTGGTGATGGGCGGTGCATCCTCAAAATCTGCTCGAGACATTTAAACGGTAAGGCTCCGAGTTCGTCACCGTGGTCACAGACACCGTGTCATCTTGGGTATGGATATAGAAACAGCCTAAGGCGCTCTTTTATAGCTTCTCAAAAATACCATTTAGCAGGTTAATGGGGAATACCGCCCCACCTTACTCGGTGACAAAAAATTCCCCCGATCTTCGGCCATGATTTTGACTAAAGATGACCGTGACAGAATCGCAGCCTTACTCGTTTGGCCCTCGACACCGTCACTCACAAACGTGCATGAGGCAGAGGAGGTAAGGGTACCAACTACCGAAATTCGGAAACACTATAGTGGTACGGATATATTTATATTAAATAATAAGCTTACGGTCATTAAGAGGAAAGTCTCAACAATGTCAGTCACAACTGGCTTTCTTCAGGAGGAACCAAGCACCAATGGACCTCAGTCACGTATGGACTTGGAAAGGAGTACGTGATTTGGTGATGGTTGGGCGCTAGACAAGCAGCTGAACGTAGTGGAAAAGCAAGTTGTGCTTCCTGACCCCACGCCGACTCGGTACAGCCCCAGCACAGCTCGGATATGCACGTGGAACAAGAGATATGCGCGCGAGTGTGTGTGTGTATGTGTGCACTGGGGAGTGGAGCAGTTAGCGCACTGCGCGACAAACCCCGGTGACACGAGTTCGATTCTCGCTGTCAACACCTGTGACGAATATCTGAACCCGAGTACCTGGTGCGATGTGTAAACATCGCTACTAAGGATACAAAGGCTTGGTGCTGGCCACACCACCCCATCGTGTGCAGTGCCGGCCTTCATAAGTGCTCGCTAACCACACTTGCCCCAACAGTCTGATCACTGACCATGGCACCGTCCGGGTTGCTCTGGCGTTCGCGCTCACGCCGGATCTCTGACTCGATGCTCTCGCGGATCGCCAGCTTGCAGGCGCGCTGGCAGATCTCCGTGAGGTCGGCGCCCGAGAAGCCATTGGTGGTCTTGGCCAAGTACTCGAGGTCCACGTCCTGTAAGGGAGGGAACACGCAGGGGAGGGGGGGATGGCGGTGAGCGACCTGGTAAGCTCCACTGGAGACGGACGGACCGTCTAGAGTTACGCGGCATACAGACCTCGTGCGGCACCCGATGCACGGTTACACGTGTGCGTTTGTGGCACTCTGCTCTGAAAGTCTACTCACCGCATGGATTTATGAATGAAGGCTTCAATATAATAATGGATTTAATAATATAGATGTCGATAATATAGCCAGGAAAGCTTCTCCGTTCACACAATTATTTATCAGGAGGGTGAAGCATTGGAATGTTTGGTCAAGTGAATATTTTACCATAATTTGTCTTTTCCCTCACAGTGGTTAGCGAGCTCAATCGATTCTCAGTCAAGGCTGATCAGCGGCGAATAACATCCGATTCTGCCCCCCCACCCCTTCCCCATTCTCTGACCAGCAATGACTCGTCTGGTAAAGCATGGCCAGACAACTCCATGCCTAACATGGCACGGACAAGCCTTCATCCAGCAGTGGATTGACAAAGTGATGCAAGTTATTAATTACATATTAATCAACCAGAAACAGATTTAGACTTTAAACATTATTCAGAGTGGGACCATTTGTGTGGACCAACACGAGCCAACGTCACAACTAAGATACATTAATTGGAATCATTTATAAAATTAAGGAATTAGGATATTTTTTATTAACATTAACTTTTTAACCATCCCATAGCTTCTGCAAAACTTAGTTTTATTCAGTTAAACAGCAATTATGACCAAACAAGTCAACTGGAAACCTACAAATTACATCTAACCAGATACATCCACGCAATTTTCCCACACAAAAAACATTAGGCGGCCATCTTGTTTGCTTTATGAATGGTGAAAGCGGAGCAGACAATAAAGCCGAGCAGACAATAAAGCCTTGCAGCCTTTCCCAAAACTGACTGGTGAAAAAGCAACTAAGTGGCTGGCTAAACAAGAGTTGAAGAAATACGGGAGGACAGAATGAAAGGAGCGAAAGACGGCCTGCGCTTACACTGGTGTTACCCCCAATCCAGCAGTAGACGGAGCATGGCTGCTGCCTAAGTGCAGGGAGAAGCTGACTAAAAAGTGTACATTAGTTAAGTTATATTATTTGACATTGTCTGAAAATAGCTCTAAAGTATTTTTGTCTCATTAGCAATGCTTCACAGAGCCTTGGTATCTACCACTTCTAATTTATTTCTCGAGTTGCGTTTTTCCTTTCAAAGCTATTTTCAAGTTCCGCCTCGAAGTATCTCGCTAATTAGTGCTACCGCGTGCGCATTGTGTAATGATGCATCTGTGTCTGCTTGCGTGCAGGGCGTGCGTTAAGTTTGTGTGCCTGCCTGTGTGTGCATGCTTCTTATGCGTATATAATGCGTGTTTGTACATATGTTTGGTGCGTGTGTGTGTTGTGCGCTTGGCTATGTATGGAGTATGCGTATGTGTGTGGTGTCTGTGTGGATTGTGTGTGTGGTGATCTTGTTTTCAGCGTCTATGTGGGGGTGTCTGTGGGGAGCAGTGGGGGGGCAGTGTTTAGCACACTGTAATACGAATATCTGAACCAGTCCTGGGTCTCCCCTGGGTTAACTCAGCCTCAAAGGAGTACCTGGTGTGGTGTGTAAATATCGGTACTGAGGAGGGCGTGGTGTTACGGCCACTCACCTGCTCGTGTGCTGTGCCGGCCTTCTAAGGTGCTCGCTAACAGTGCTTACCCCAACAGTCTGTTAATGCTATATGGGGGAGATCTTTGTCTTCATGTACATGCATGCGTTTATGCATGTGTGTGTGTGCATGGGGAGCGGCAGTGCAGCGGTTAGCATGCTGCGTTACGAACCCAGCGACCAGAGTTCGATTCCCAAACGCCAGTGAAAATTATCTGAACCGGTTCTGGGAATCAACCTCAAATGAGTACCTGGTGAGGTGTGTAAACATCACCACTGGGGAGACAAAGGCGGCCAGGCGTGGTGTTGGCTACCCACCCCCTCGCGTATCGTGCCGGCCTTCATAGGTGCTACTCGCTAACAGCACTTTCCCCAACAGTCTGGAAAGGCTACACAGGGGATCTTTGTCTAAGTGTTTTTGTGCTATTGTGTGTGTGCGTGTGTGCCATGGATGCTGCATCTCTGTGCACGTATGCGTGTCGCGTCCGTGTGGGTGCTGTACGTCCGTGTGTGCGTGCATGCAGGCTCTCAGCTTGAAACTCCCCTTTATTAAATGCAATACAACTTAACCACCGAGTCGGCCAATACAAATGCTGAGAAATGATTCAATTTTGGGTGAATTTGGAAACGCTTTCCATGGCTCGTGTGGGGCTATGCAACCTTCCAATCCCAAGGTTACCGCATGTCGACGCCGTAGCGGGTTTCCAGCGTCTCAAGATTGTATCGGGGGGAAACAAAACTCGTCGGCCGCACAGGTTCTCAAAATTCCTGTCGTTCCTCGCTCTGGAAACGGAAATAGCGTACCAGAGCGATGAAGCAGAACACGGACAACACGTCACAGCGACAGCTAGCCTCCATTCTTTCTGACGGAGAAAATTAACATTGAGATAAAAAAAACGGCGCCGGCAAAACGCTGGAGGATGCAGGAAAACCATATTGAGTATGGAGGAAGAATCACTAACCCCTCTCTCCCCCCACTCTCATACTCAACGGCTGAATTCATGAGGCCCAATCACAGCCCTGGAGCATTTGAGCTAAGCTTAGAGACAAGGAAGAAGACATGAACATGGGGTCCATCCCCAAAGCTTAGACCGGTCTTACACACCTGAACCTTAGACCAGTCTTACACACATGAACCTTAGACCAGTCTGACACACCTGAACCTTAGACCAGTCTTACACACCTGAACCTTAGACCAATCTTACACACCTGAACCTTAGACCAGTCTGACACACCTGAACCTTAGACCAGTCTTACATACCTGAGCCTTAGACCAGTCTTACACACCTGAACCTTAGACCAGTCTTACACACCTGAACCTTAGACCAGTCTAACAGACCTGAACCTTAGACCAGTCTTAGACACCTGAACCTTAGACCAGTCTTACACACCTGAACCTTAGACCAGTCTGACACACCTGAACCTTAGACCAGTCTTACACACCTGAACCCAGAAAGGTAACAACCGGCTAAAACCCCCCTGCAACCCCCCACCTCCCTAGACCCCTACCCCTCTCCCCTCTCCTGCTCTGATAAATCTGACGTGCCTCATACCGTCGATGCCCTTGGAACTGCCGCCCAAAAGGTCATAATGTTGATCTATTCTCATCAACGTATGATGTGAGGGAGGATGTGGAATACAAAAAGTTTATATCAAAAAAACCATGCCAGAAAATGAGCAGTATAATCCTGCCAAAGAGCTTGCTCCAAGAGTTTCTCCATTAGCTGCGGCTAAGACGGAGCGGCGATCCGCCGGGATTAAATGTCCCCTCCGCCAAGACGCGACTCACAGCCCTGCGAGCGTCTCCTTGCCCACAAAGGCAATGGGGGGGGGGGGGGGACAGAGAATGCTGATCCCCACTCTGGGCCTTGAGCCAACCGTGGAAATGCCACATCAAATCCACATTCCCTCTTGCAGAAACCATTCTATCCATATGAAGATGATGATATCCCATAATATATGGGACAGGGACGACACTAAGCGGGACACAGGCTCGCAACTCCCTCCAATCGCGAGGACGGGCGCACCGCCAAAGCGTTGCCGGACAAAAATGGGGCCACGTAAAAACTGCTTCTCCATCCCACCCCGTTCTACATCCATATGCTCTTATTGTTATTCCTGAGCAAGGCGAGGAGGACGACGACTGTAGGTTAGAGGAGATTAAAACCCCTCACCGCCAATTATGTATTATTGTTTTTAAATGTATCAATTCAATTTCCCTTGCCATTTCCTCGTGTCAATAAGCGTCATTGCCGGGTCATCTCTCTCCACCCGAAATCCCAACCATCACAACAAACTGGCGATTCGGGCCCGAACACGTTAATGGATATTGATCGCGCTGCCACAGCCGAGGACTTTGCAATCAGCATCAAGGTCAAATCTTCACAGCGGTGAACGGGGCTACGGATCTTCCAACCTCTTAAAACAACCGCGCGTCAACGAGCAAAGTGCGGCGAGTGGCATTTGTTTTTCCGGCGGTGGGGTGGTGGGGGTAGAGCGGTGTGAGTCTTGACAAATAAATATATTATTGATGGTCCTAAAGGTTGATTTGGCGGAGGCGAGACGGGAGGCGGCTGACGGCGAATGCAGTGGCATCGCCAGATACGAGGTGCACACACACACAGCAATGGAACAAGGTTAGCACATTGCGCGATGAACCTGGCGACCCCAGATCAATCCCCAGCCATGGCGATCATCAGTGGAGTGATATCTGAAATGAACCTGGGCAATTCCCATTCCTTTAACCCACACCGTACTTCACCGAGTTGGTCAGTCAAACAACCGCCACGACTAAGCCAAAATAAGGAAGCATTTGTCCAGCGGTGTATTGACAAAGAGATACAAATTTTAAAGGTAAAGGAGCAGCCCTGCAATTACAAGGGGGAGCTCGAGAGATGCCCTCAAGGAAGTATTTGACCTACCCTGCTATGTTGGCCAGATGTCTTGGAAGAGGTAAGTTCCAACACACATATATGGCTGGGTAGACAGAGGCCGTGCAGGGCTGGGGGGATTCATGAAACGTTCGCGATCGTCTCAAACTGCCGCGCCAGGAAATCCAATCGAACCGTCGACCGCCGGATCGACGGTCGGGCGTGCTGCTAACCACTACAACAACCACCGGTGGCAGCTTACCGCCGTGAATAACGACGACGAGCAACAACGCCCTCCGCCCTCGCCGATGTCTGGGCTGTGCTCTTGGCAGGGGGGGGGGGGGCGAAATCGAGTGCCCCAAGCAGGAACGGCATTGCGGGACGGCGGCGCGGGACGGCGGCGCACGCGGAACGGGAAAACAACGGCTCGGCACTTCACGGCGGCCTCACGCCTATATTTAGTCTCCGAGGCGGAAGCCGTCCTTTTGCATATCTCCTAATCGAAGCCATTAAGCACATTTAAAAATGGAGCCCTCTTTTCCTCTCAGGAAGCAAAGGAGGAAGAGAGCACGGCAGGGGGAGAGGGGCGGGAGACGTCGCGAGAGGGGGCCGAGATCCACGGTGAGACAAGTGCGTCGATATCACGTCACGCGGCTGTCCGCGTGACCGATGAGAATGCCAGGCAACAACAGAGTAACTTCCCTGGAAGAGCCTCGCCGAGTCTCAAGCGTCGTTTTGAGGAGGGCTCTCCTACGTCGGGACTTTTGGCGGACGCCGGAATGACCGTTTCGGGGGGGGGGGGGGGGGCGGGCAGAAAATGTTGCCGTAGACGGAGGAAGAAAACCGAAGCACGTGTACGGGGAACAATCTACTTGCTGTACTGATGTATACTGCCAACTTCGCAGACCAGGAGGTTTGGTATCATGCACGATGATCCTGAACATATCCACTGTCAAGGAAATTACCAAAATGTACAGCTCTTTGGTTAATCCACTGTTAGATGAAGGCTTCCTGACATGGTGTCGGTTACAGTCGTTGTATGCACCATACCTCACCGTGCTGGTCAGTGCAGGTTTTTTGGTTTAGATCGCGTAAATATATAAAGGTGTCATTAAACCCACCACCACCCGCGACAGCCAATTAGTAAGGTTTGTCGCATAAACAGAACAAGCCAATTCGTTACTAGTGGGTTCATAGCAGAATGCACTAACCAGTGTGCAACCGTTCCCCACAATGATTGTTAAAACACCGCATACCAATTTGGACAAGGCAATGAGAGCTTTAGAAAATAAATCTCTAAATTTGATAGGTTGCATAATTGGAGAAAAGAACCACATCAGCATCTGGGGGTTGTGACAGGGCGCTATTACACACCGCAGCATTTCTATATTGAAAACTCATTTCTTTAGAACTGCTTTCTGTATTTCGTTTGTTGTCTTTCCCCCACACTTCCAATTAGCACAGTTGGATACGTACAATACTAAAAGGTGCAACACACACACTTACATAGCAGGGCCAGACATGACTAAATTAAACTTCTTCTTGGTTCTTTCGGTAAAGTCACGTAGAAGGGAAGTAATAAAATAATAAAAATAAAACATAATAAAACAATTCTCACGACGTTTCGGCCACAACGCAAGCAGCCGTCCTCAGGTGAAAACCAGGTCCGTCGAGGCGACAGAGTCTGAAGCTCTCTTCAGACTCTGTCGCCTCGACGGACCTGGTTTTCACCTGAGGACGGCTGCTTGCGTTGTGGCCGAAACGTCGTGAGAATTGTTTTATTATGTTTTATTTTTATTATTTTATTACTTCCCTTCTACGTGACTTTACCGAAAGAACCAAGAAGATGAATCCCTGCAGTCACGAAAGCTTTAAATTGAAATTTAAATTAAACTTGTTCTGTGCGATCGTCAAGAACCGTGATATACCAAGAACACACAAAACGTCCGTCTCTCCACATATAATTATGTCACCAGGCTACAAAAAAATGTTGCCTGGATTCCTGCCTGCCTCGCACACGGCCAAAGCATGTATGATGGGGCATTGTTTTCCAACACTATGCGTATGACAAAAATATATATTTAGTTCCAAGTGGAGACTGTGTCCATTATTGACTTGCCATACCAAACTAATCTACATCGTCACCATCACCCGATTGACAATCCACTGCTGGCCGACTGCCTCCCAAAGCCGTTGCCACCACCTCCCCCCCCACAAGTCTGCGATGTAATAATCCACGCAGCACCTGCACACAAACCGATTTCATTGCTCCATCTCCAGCGGCGGACGTACTCTCGCATGCCTTCCCTCCCTGGCTGCCACCATTCTTCCTGACAATCGTCCACAATCTCCCAGTCTGCCGAGATATCCTGCCCAAGCCTCTGAACAATGTCATTCAAGCTGTAGTAGAAACATATATAAAATAGTATAAACCAAGCGGCAAGTCCAGAATTTAAGTGGCTCATAAAAGGCAACAGAGCACAGGTAATTTGAATCTAAATATTTGAGCTCACCGTTTCCAGAACAAAAAAGTCATTGTCTAAATGTCCGTAATTACAAGCAATTTGGTTCGAGTATAACTTTGGGGACTAATTATGACCAATTTTGACGAGCTTTTTTGGGCTAATCTTGAACTCGGTACAAACTCCAGATATTGAATTTGGTCAAAAGCCAAATGGGGTGAGAACTAAACTACCCCCCAAGCTTTCAAGGTTGGGAAGCAAACTGAACAACATATTGTTGGCTCTCACAGAAGGAAGAAAGAGATGGAGGTTTGATGCAATTAATGGCATCGACAGTGACAACCCTTTGATTTACTACGCGAATCCTTCATCATCATCAGCCATAATCGATCCCCGCCTGGATGGTCTCCCCAAACCGCCACCATCTTATAAAGTCTTGCAATTCAACGATCAATACAGCTTCCGTGCAAACGAGCCGATTTCATCGCTCCATCTCCATGGTAAATGTCCATTCAGGTGCGAGTCTTGACCACTGTCCATCATCTCTGCCCAATCCCACTTTTCTCACTGGTCGATACGACGTGTCTAACTCGTGCACGTTCTCCATTCATGAATGTCCTCTCGTCAAGGTAGCACCTTTTTTTCGATTTAAAGCTTTCGTGACTGCAGGGATTCATCTTCTTGGTTCTTTCGGTAAAGTCACGTAGAAGGGAAGTAATCGAAAGAACCAAGAAGAAGGTAGCACCTCTCTCCATGCTTTTCTGCGCATGCTGCAGCTCGCGTTCTATTCTCTTTGTTAGCATCCACGGTTTTTGAATAACTTTTTTTTATTTCAAGTTGTAACACGCAGCACAGTGCTGGCTCATTCTTGAAGAGAGAGAACGTCTCAGAGGCGCAAGGGGGACCCAGACAAGCAGGAAGGTGGTAGCTACGCAATGATTCCCCCCTCCAAGTTCTGCAGTCCTCTAATTTTAAGTTGTCAACCATTGATAATAGGTTTTTCCCTTTTTTTCTGCCAACAAAACAGCTGTGTTAAGATGTTACACCAAACTGAAACCTTTTACAAGGAATCATGTCTGCATTAACCAGATGTCTAGGTTCCTCAATTAAAATATAAACACAATTTAAACATGTAAAAATTATAGCAATAATCTACTGCGATCAAACTTGATCATCTATAAAAGACAAAAGTTATCGTGACTAAACTCTCATCTTTGGCTGGAGTGCTACTTCTATGCCATGCCACAAACATTTCAATCTATGGTATGTGAAAGCCCTTCCAAGGCTTATCGTTGGAATCTGTTTAGCATAATGGAAAAATAAATCGATTCCCAGGTATGGCCTTAAGTTGTCTCCTTGCATAAATAATTAATAATAATTAGCTGCCCTTTGTCCATTGCTGGATGAAGGCCTCTCCACACCCAGTGAGCTCTGGGTGTTATTAAACCATACTTCACCACACTTGTCAGTGCAGGTTGATAAACGCGGAGGCTGGGCAGGGGAGCAGAGCACGCCACTGATGTTAGCCGTGAGCAGGCTTGAGTTTAGGCGGCTGGGTTCAATAAGCAGTGTGCTAACCACTACGCCACCACTCTCACCCCCAACCCATGCCTTGCATTGTGTGTGTACAATGCAAGGCAGCAGGGAAACCTGCCACTTAGGACCCCAATGTACACGTGTTGAACTTAATTCACACCGTACAAAGCCAACCGTTCTAATCGGAGGTGTGGGGGGAAGGACAAACTAAACACAAGAAGCATAATACACGGGCATAATATGACTTTGAAACCCCCCCCCCATCTCCTACACAATCCATAAGTAGTGACTAATCCCATATCTGCATTTTCCATAAATATGCTAAATTCATCTGTTGATATGCAAATTCCTTTGTCAAGGCGCCCTCCCTCCTCTAACCCAGCTTAAATATACGCTGCCAAGCTTGGTGGTGTTCATTCAGACGCTGTCTTTCCGACAGACCTGCTCTTCACCCGAGGACGGCTGCTTGCGTTGTGGCCGAAACGTCATGAGAATTTTATTTTATTATGTTTTATTTTTATTATTTTATTATTTCCCTTCTACGTGACTTTACCGAAATAACCAAGAAGACAGTTCTAAAGAAATTAGTTTTCAATCTAGGATTTCAACGTGCATAGCTCCAGTGGCTTCCTAATATCGGAAGCAAGAGCGTTCCATACGGCCGCAGAAGCTCATCTCGAAGTGCACGATGCGGCGACCGATAACGTTCTTATCCATCACTAGAGGCATTTCGGCCGCATCCAGGATGGTACAAGAGGGGAATATGCGAGCCGGCAACAACGCCACGTATGTAACGTTCGCGCGCTCAACCACCTACGAAGGCGGCGAGCCCCCCTCGTTATTATTCGTGAAGGGGCGATGCGCAGCCACTCGTTTCCAGGTGCTGGGGTGGATTGTTTGCGTCACGGGACTGAGGGGAATGGTCCGGCGACGGCTCGAGAATGCCTCTGCCCAACGACGATGGTGGTGATGGTGGTGGTTGATGTATATATGTAGAACTTCTTTCGCACCATAAGGAGCCAACCGTGCCAATCGGAGGTGCGGGAATCGGAAGTAGTTAACATTTCGCCCCCGTGGCGTCCCGATCCAGAGTCCACTGGGGTCATACATGATATGATGTAAGCGAGCGATTCCACGATAGCAGCAGGCGTGGGGAGGGGGGGGGGGGGGGGAGTTTCTGACCTTGGCGATGGGAGACTTGCGCACGTTGGCCTTGAGGATGGCGCTGCGGGATTTCTCGTCGGGCAGCGGGATGTAGATCAGCTGATCCAGGCGACCGGGACGCAGGATGGCAGGGTCAATGATGTCCGGTCTAGAGTCGAAAAACACGCACGCATGCACGGTCATATAAATGTACAGCCGTTTGGTCAAGTTACTGTTGGATAAGAACCTCAGTTGAGGAAGACACTGACGATTGACTGTCAAATTAGGTCCTCTGGTGCTGTCTTCTCTGGTCCTCTGCTTTAAAAGCACGTCCTTGGCTATCATCTTATTGAGACAAATAACTAGAAGTGTCTCTATACTCCTGTACACGTATTCATCTCTCCAACAAAAATAAAGCTGAGTTTTATATAAAGCATCGTTCATGCCAATTGCATCTCGTCAGCAGCCAGGCGGCGAGCCGACATCAACAACTGCCCAAGCTCTGTAGTCCTCTATATATGAACATGTTTTCAGCAATTTAACGAGTGTTTACACGTGTGTGAGGTACACGGAGCACTCGGAGAAAACTGACGCGTGTGTGGGGGCAGCGCTATCCCTTCTGTATGGACCGACAAATTTAATTCGCACTTTGCGCAACCACCTTCTCCTGGCAAGAGCCAGGATACGCACGACACCTTGACGCCCACGGGAAGGCCGTTTCGCAACATTTTGTGCGATCCACCAACGCTTGCCTAAATTGCAGGCATGCACCACCACCACCGGCCGGCTAACCCTCGTAAGTACGTACGTAGAACTTCTTTCGCACCGTACGATGCTCACAATGCTGGCCCGCATGCCCCCTACAACGCGGGCCAACTCTCGACAGGAAACCCGCTGCGGACTTCCCCACGAACTACACCGACTGTCGAACATTCATGTAGCGCTCCTGGTGCTTGTGGGGAGGTCACAATC
The DNA here is from genome assembly GCF_015708825.2 of Lethenteron reissneri. Classification (NCBI taxonomy): domain Eukaryota; kingdom Metazoa; phylum Chordata; class Hyperoartia; order Petromyzontiformes; family Petromyzontidae; genus Lethenteron; species Lethenteron reissneri. The sequence continues at coordinate 10,919,883 of NC_083782.1, forward strand.
CGATGAGCTATAAAGCTCTTTTCACAGATGTCCATTAGTTTGCACATGCCCTTGGGGTCGGGTCGGCTCAGGCCTCGGCCGGGATCGCAACCCGCGAGCCGACTGAGCGCCGGGGAGAGGCCTCACCGGTTGGTGGCGCCGATGATGAAGACGTTCTTCTTGGTGCCCATGCCGTCCATCTCGGTGAGGATCTGGTTGATGACGCGGTCGGCCGCGCCGCCCCCGTCGCCGACGTTGCCCCCGCGTGCCTTCGCTATGGAGTCCAGCTCGTCGAAGAAGAGCACACAGGGAGCCGCTTGCCGGGCCTGAGGGCACAAGGTCGAATATGGTCAGATGAACTCTTTTGTATTTTACCAGGTACGGACCACTGAGCTGTATAAGTAACATGGCCACAAATGATAGCTCAACAAAATGGCTTATCATGATGAAACATTACAGCAGCCAAATCCTGTAAACGCACACTTCTAAATGTGGAGGGAAAAACTGGAGGACCCGGAGAAAAATCCATGTGACCACAAGGAGAACATGCGAACTTCAAATATGCAGGTGTCGGGGTCGGGAACGAACGCACGTAACCTCCCCCCCGATGGCCCGCACGGCGTAGGGAGGCCCCTTAACCAGCAATCGGCTGATAAATGGTTGTGCATGTGGGGTTGTACTCATTCAAGCTCAACATACTTCAGGATGCAAGACAAAGATCCGCCCCGTATAGCCTTAACAGACTTTTGACGCAAGGTGTTAGCAAACACCCATTAGGGTGGGTGGGTAGCACCACGCCCGACCACCTTTGTCTCCCTAGTGGCGCACAAAGGGTTGCGGTGTGGCCAGCAACGCTCATTGGCTAACACATAGGCCACAACACAAATGCCTTCATTTGTGTTGTGGCCTATGACCAAACTACCCAGAATGCACCCGATGTTGTAAAACCGCAGTAGCTAAGCACGTTTGAGCCTGGATAGCGGTTGGGTCTGTGACAGCCAAGCATTAAACCAGCGCTGCTCGGCTCTGTTGTGGACAGCCAAGAGCAGTGCAGCAAAAGCCATTGTTGTACTGCACTTCCATCATACCGTGTCTATGCTCCCCATCTTCACCAAACCACTGACCAGCATCGTGAAGTATGGTCAAATAACTCCCCGACCTGCAGAGTGGCGAGGGGCCCCCATCTCTTGCAGTCGATTGACAGAAGGGCTGTGCTTGTACTAATTTTAAGGCTGAGAAGACCTAGGCGAAGCCCACGATAGTGTTTGATATCACGGGCCACTCAAATTGTGCATGACCTCGAATCAAAAATGTCACCAGGATTGTTGCGCTGTATGCTAAATACCGTGCTATTAGCCCCCATAAACACACAAACATGCCCACGCATTTCTACATGTTTTTACGGATACATACAAAAACACATGCATGCACGAATACAAATCGCACACACATGCACGTACGCATGCAAACGCGCGATGCTTGCTTGCAAAGTACGAGCACTCAGCAGTAAGTGGCTATATTTGGATTCATCATAACCCAGCCTTGATAACTGCAGAAAAATCCATAGGTAACGTTACAAAAATCTATACGAAACTCAATCTGACGCCAAGATTTAGGGGCCCCGGGTTGGAGTGGGGGAGGAGATGGAGGCGGAGCGGGGGTGGAGGGGCGGAAGGGGGATACGATCAAATTGAAGCGAGGATACAAAAATAGTCGCGCGGACGCACAGCGTCTGTAATGAGCCACGTCACGCGGAATGAGCAGGGGAATAAACGGAGGGCCGACCGCGGGGCGGATCGACGACCCGGGCCCCGCGCTCTCAGAAGCCGCGCGCACATCACATCGTATGCGGCGTCAGCTCCGCGCGCGATGATTGGCACTTTCCATTGGAGGTACATGACGCAGGGAAGTCAGAGGAGGAGGGGAGAGTGGAGTAAAAATGCGGTGCGCTCCTTCGGCCAGTCGGGGCTGACATTTCATTAATTCTCTGACTTGCAGCAGCAGGAGAGTACATCATCCGGACACCCGATTGCATTCAGGTGCACGTTTGGCAGGGGGAGGTGGGTGGGGGTGGGTGCGGAGGCGGGGAGAGCAGGGCTCATGCCAACAAGTTCGCTTCACACAGGAGATTTATGGCGTAGAGAACAATTACTCTGAACTGTGTAACCAGGTTAGGGTAAATCCGAGTTAACGCCAAGCGCCGCGAGGGGTGACACCCCCCCCCACCCACTCCGCCACACACCGCACTGCCTATTGTGTTGCTGCTTGCAAACGACGTGACACTGCTGGAAATGGTCCCACCAAGTGTGGTTTCGTTGTGTCAGCGTAGCACGATTAAAATGTTGTCAATCCACTGCTAGATGCGGGACTCCCGCCACGCCGAGCTGGCCATGGGGGTGTTGTGATTGTATTTCACAGGGGCAAAATTAGTTCAGATGTCTCTCACCACGAACGTTAACCATGAGTCAGCAAATTAGCACACAGGTCACGGGGTCCGTAGTGCAGTACAACGATAACCACTCCGCCCCAGCATTAAAATAACTACTAATTAATTTAAATCATTGCGCGACCGCTTCCCCATATTCGTGTGTGCAGCCCTTCTAGTTCATTCCACACTGCTAGATCAGGGCCTCCCCAAGCAGTGTCATCATAATGGCGCGTGCACCGTTCTTAAGGTCGATGTTAACTACCTCTCCTGGTATAAAGGAGGTTATGGGTTCGATCCAGACACTGAAAAGCTGTAAAATTTGAGTTTTCATGGTCTCCCCGTGGTCGCATGGATTTCTCTGGGTCCTCCGGTTTTTCCTTCCACATTTAGAAACATGCATTTGAGTATTTGGCTGCTATAATTGTCCACGTGATAAGCCACTTCGTTGAGCTATTATTTGAGGTCAGGTCGCTTCTGAAAAAGAGCTCTGTAGAGCTCAGTGGGCCTTACTTGGTAAAATAAAAATAGTTAACACTAAATTATTAATGCACAACGCTAAAAAAAAAACTCCAATTCTTGAAGAGGATCGTGACCCAGATTGGTGATAATTTGCCAAATTGTGGACCGAGAAATATCGCAACATTGCTCTTTTTTCCCCCGATGATAATCAAATCATAAACGTCAGCCATTTATTTTATTTTGATTCCGCATTGATTTGGGTAGCACTCGCGGTATATTAAACGCATCAGTCAGGAGAATAACTGGCTGATTATTAAAAAACACATTCTAAATGCACGTAAACACAGTAATGCTTTGTCATTTCCGTCATGAGACATCGCTAAAGAGGTTTCGTTAGTCAACCAGTTTCTCACTCAATAAATAATGCTCTCTGGATCTCTTCATAAGCAAAGCACATAAAAATGTATAAAGCATCCTCCTAAAAATATTTTTTTATTTGAAGCCCCATCATTAGGGTTCACGGCAAACCCCACTACGCAGCACAGCAGCAAGCTGAAAACAGCTACGTACACTTCGAGGTGTGGTTAATAATTATGATTTGTTTCTGGTCGATACGATGTTGTTGAAGGTTTGTAAACCGGCAATCAACCCGTTGCATGCGATTATAGATATTGCTAAAAATTCTAAACCGAGTAGTTGGCCTGTGGCCACATCCGTAGTGTAAATATTTTGTAGCCCGCTGTAGCTATTTGATTCTTTGCTTTCATTTGCTTAAATCAAGAGGCAAGGCCATGGTTGAAGCACTCCGATCTATGCAGATTTAGGAGGTTCCCCAGCCCTCCTCCGAATGACACTCCGCCCATTCCTCTTTAAGCGCCGCCCCTTCCCCTGCAGCTCTGTAGACCACGCCTCTTCCCCCAGATACAGGCTTGGGCTTGCTTTGAGGATTGTTTTTAAAGATAGTCCCGATTCCACCCCCGTGACACTAAAGCCGAGTTGATTTGAGGGAGACAGCACGGCGAGTGGATAGTGGTGGGGGTAGTGGGAGTAGAGGCGTGCATGCAGCAGGAGGAGGTAGCGATGGATTGCAACAGGAATTTCCCTCAACCCTTTCCCATTCCAATGACGTACATGTACGTAATTGGAACATAATCCGAAGAAAAATGAAAACTTTATCGGTGCGTCTTCATGTCGGCAGACATACCGAGGCTCTCAAAAGGCCATGCGGGAGGGCGTGGCAGTTTGGCGCCAGGTATCATAGAGTGCGGTCGTGTCGCTAAACTTCTTTGCAGCGAGTACGTCTTTAAAAACAAAGGCGCTCCTGCCTCTAAAAAAAATTAACGCCAACCGCTTGCACATTCCGAGATCCAGTGGTAAACGGGACCCACCCTGCAACTTGCAGACATCTCGCAACGGCAAGGGGTTCAAGTTCAAGTTCATTTATTAGGTATAGCCCTGTGAGCCATTCAGGTTAAGAAGGGCAAGACAATATACAGATGGTACCCATCGGAAATCGGCTCGACACGAATGCGGACCCCGGTGGTTTACTGTGGCAAGGCAAAACCCCGGTGGTCGACGTCGCGTCTGCCCCGTCGTCAAAAGAAACCCCCACCTTGTCGAAGACGTCGCGCACGTTGGCCTCGGACTCGCCGAACCACATGGTGAGCAGCTCGGGCCCCTTGATGGAGATGAAGTTGGCCTGGCACTCATTGGCAATGGCCTTGGCCAGCAGCGTCTTGCCGCAGCCCGGCGGCCCGTAGAACAGCACGCCCTTGGAGGGCGTCATGCCGAACTTGAGGAACTTCTCCGGGTGCTCGACCGGGTACTGTGGGGGAAGCAGATGGTGGGGGACAACTCGTCGTCATGTCACTGTGGGTGGTGCGGCCGTGCGGGTGGCACGTTTGCCTGCTTGTTGCACAGAAAACGGCTCCATTCCAGCGGCCGCCCCGATTCATACTCTCGGTAGTGTAATGACCGTAAACGTTCGCACCATCCAGTTAACGGCAGACTTTAAACATCCCGTGACGTCATTTGCAAGAGAGTAGGCGCCATTGCGTTGCTGCGTCTTGGTCCAACTTTGCCAAATCTTAAACATTCCCTGCAAATTACTCAATTTGAATAATGCATAGCAATCATCGCCCCCCACTGAAAAAACTTCACAGGACCCTCCTGAAAGAGTCACGGGGTTCAAGAGAGGCTTTCCTGGGTAAACAAGAACAATAACAATATTAAGCAGCCAGCTCAGGTGGTGCTGTGGGTAAAGCACTGGGTTTGGAATGAGGTCATGAGTTCAAATCCCCATCTGGGCTCGGCTCTGCCCATCATCGTCTCCCTCCTCAGCCAGCGAAATGGGTAACGCTCTTTGCGAGAACAAAAATTGTCAGTAGAACAGATTGGCCCTGTCATGGAAATGTGGAATATTAAACATTGGTAAGGGCTGCCAATCCAGATGAGCAACGCGACACATTTGGGGCCAGAGTTGTCTGCTCCTTTGCGAAGTTTGACGAGCGAGTTCAAAACTGAGAGAGTGTTAGGATGAGGCTGTGAACTACACAGAAAGCACAAATCTACCGGGCAGAGCCCATAAATAAATAAAACCGTGAGATTAAAACAAAGCTTCATGTAAACCCTACATCGCCCTCTGCTGTACAATCTCTGCACTTACCACACACCCTCATTCGAAGCAACAAATTATACTGGTTAGTGCCAGTTTTAACGCAAATGTTGGAAAGCTAGATACAAAACATTTATTTATAAAAATGCTGACCACAACCTACCTCCTGGTGACAGCACTTTGACGCTTTGGAGACGATGCATTTGCGCATCACGTATATTTGTAAAACTCCCCGACATTAGAGGCTGAGAAGTGGCCAGGGGGTTGGCAGAATAACGAATGGGTTCATGAGTCTATCTGTGCAGACCTTGCGACGTTCCCTCTGGGTAATCGCATGTCTTCCCGCACAAAAAATACCACCCCCCTTATTTAAAATGGAACTAAGAGTTGCAATGTAGGAACCCTCCTGAAAAAGTCTTAAGACTCTGAGGCATGAGCAGATAGATAAAGTTTTTTTTTTTTTACGGTGTTCAGAGAAGAAGCGACCTGGTCGGGTGGAGTGTTCTTCTCTCCCCATTAGGTGGGAGCCACTTCAGTGCCTGTAAAATAAGTCTCGTCCATCACACGCTATCCAACGGGAACTCGCTAGTTAGCGCAAGGCATCGGGACAACCGCGGCGAGTGCCAACGCCGACTCGTGCAGGGGTCTGTGGCCCCGGAGCCGCCACATGAAGCTCTGCAAGGACTGCTTTGTGATGTTATTTATCACGGACCGTCTCGTGTTCACCACAGCACATTGCGGCTCTTGAAATATTGAGGGTTTTTTTTACCAAATTTAAAAAAAAATGGCTCTTATTGTTATTTTGGTTGCCGTCCCCCTAGATTCGACGAAAGAACCATTGCACCGAGCCAATTTATGAAAATTTTAAAATCATGCCATCCCTACTCTCCGATCTGAGATAGAGAAGTGAATCCTGGGTAGAGGCTTCTAGACGTGACAAGTGGTAGGTGCGTGCACTCTGTGCCCATCGCAAAGCTCTCTCCACGCTACAGTTCCCGTGCCCATCGCGAATCGTGCATGTTATGAATAGGTAGGGTCCTGCGGGCGCCAACACTGCCCGCTCCTGCCAGACTAATAATGCCCACTTCTCAGTCCGGTGCCATGGTCACCTTGTACTGCACAGGGACAGCTGCCACCAGGTGTCCCCCTCGGCTAGACTGCAGCAGGTAGGGCAACGAAATAGCCCGAGATGAGATCGTGACGTAACGCGCTCTTAGAGTTGCCGCGGCGTTGGAGGAGCAATGCGTGCCCCATAAACGCGGATGTTTATCCTGAAAGGAGTCGTTGCGCAGAAACGTATTTATTTTCTTCGTTGCGAAGGCGGAGACTGCTTCAGCTGGGGGCCCGGGTCACCGTACCTGCACCAGCTCCTGCAGCTCACGCTTGACGCTCTCCAGGCCACCGATGTCCTCCCACGTCACGTTGGGCACCTCCACCACCGTCTCGCGCAGCGCCGACGGGTTGCTCTGGCCCAGCGCCCACTGCAACGAGTCCCACGGCACGCATCACACCCAGCGTTAACTTAGTCAACATCTTAGTCCAGTCGACTTAAAGCGGTCAATGCTATGGGTCCACTCTTACTTATTAAATATTGTCGTGACGGACACGCGACTTTTTTTTACATCCAATATTATCAGGTCAGCAAATCAATAGCTGTTTTCTTTTTCATATAGGCATACAACCAATTACCAGTTTTGGTCTTGCTCGGTGCGCTGCAGTCATCGAGAAACGTTATTAGATTATCTCAGAATGTGTCTTCATCGGACTCGTTCATTTTGTCTCGTCGTAGTGCGTTGTGCTTTGGTACTTGGTCGACAGTAGTCAGTCATCGTTGTGCTTGAACATTTTTGTCGACTCAGTCATCATCGTTTACCAAAATTAATCATTTCATTTATGAATACCTTCATCACTAATTTCGTTAACAAAATGACCACTTGGCACACTATGCCACAATGTCAAAAAACAATATTTCCAGAAATGTATCCCAATTGTGCCATTGGCGTTTCGTCACAAGAATAACAATTTAGTCGGATCTCCTGCAGAGAAGTGCGACCCCTTCATTTGTAGACAACAGCCCGGAGCAATGGATACGCAAGAACTACCTTTGAGATCTCTTCAAGTTACCCCCGATTCACAGAAACGGGTTGGCACGTTCCCACTCGCTACGTTAGCGAGAGAGTCATGTTCGACACACGGTAGACAAACTGACATTTTTTTATTAAAAACCTGGAATTTAGTTACATTTACAAGCAGAGCCAAATTTAATTTCATATTTTTATTCATACAGTTGTAGGTGATCGGGCAGCGACCATAAATCCTCAAACACGTCAGAACCTGGTATAACCTCAAGACAGCCGATACCCAGATTCAAACCCAGGATCTAAGCGTTTGCCAACGTAGCGTCTCTGAGCTCCGAGCCACCCAGCCACTATGTTGGCAGTGTCGTTGCTCTAATTATTGAAACCCGTCTCCCTTGAAAAAACGAGCCTTCTGCTCTCCGTGGCTCTTATGTAAGCAGGTCATCAATAAAGGCCACCTCCAGGCACATAACGATTAATGCTGTCGGCGATTTGATTAATTGTCACAATTTACAGGTCGCGATTTGATTGAAAATTTTATTTTACTTTTTACCGTCTCACTTTGTATTGTTTCTCGGTTGTGCATGTTACGTTCGGCCACTACGCTGTTTATGCTTTCAATTTGCATAAACTGTCAATAATCCATTCTTACGTGTATCTCATGAGCATAGAAATTAATTTGTAATCAACGAATCACTGAGATACTATGCCTAATTTAGCCAAACAATAATTGGCCTCTGATTACTGACAACGTGAGGTTTTTAAGTAATAGAACTTACTCCTACGTTTGGTATTTAAAGTGTTGTAATCTGTTTAACAGGACTTTTTTAAAGCAGCTGCATAACAAAGTGGTCAGAGGGTTGCGAGTTCATATCCAGGTTAAGGGTCAACCCGGCACAATCGCCCATTTGCGATCATTAAAACCATTTTGTCCAAAGCGGTTGTTCTATTTCTATACTATGGTTGTCCTATGGAAACACTTTGCAACATGTCAAACAGAACGCAGAATTTCCACCAGTAAGTCTATGACTGTGAACAGCTGTGTACCATCGAACGCCTGTTATAAAATAAAACCTTATTTTTTAGGTTACCGTACATCACGGCGAATTATCGTCAGTAAAATCCACACCGCCGCTGAGGTGGTGTGGCAGCGCAGCCTCATCTGTATGCAATGGCCGCCGCTGTCCTCACATTAACCCCGCGTCGTCGTGACCACGCTCCGTTTTACGGAATCATTTTCAAATTAAATCGAAAAAACTAATTAACCGGTGTACAATTCGCAAGGGCAATCCGATCGCAGAATCCGGTTGCTTGAAGGTCCTACGATCAAATCACCCGGAATGTACCCCCCCCCCCTCCTCCCCTTAATCTCATCAGATCTGGGAAGCGAAGCCAGGTTGAGCCTGGCGAGCGCTTGGATGGGCGACCACCACGATCGCATCGCAGGCTACTTTTGGGCAGCAGAGGGCGGTGGGGAAAACTCTGTGGTTGAACTGTACTTCTATGCCCCCGCGTCGTCTGCACTCCCCACCTTAACCAAGTGTCAGTGTGGTGAAGTAGCCCCCATGACCCCACATGGCATTGGCTCGACAAAAGGGCCGTTCACTTCGGGATTGAGAACAAGACAGTTCAACCTCCAACTGGGATTTGAACTTATCACCGACATCTCTTTAAGTAGGGCACTCTGCAACAGCACAACCCGGCCAGATTGGCCTCGGCAACAAACGGCAATGTTGGGACCAATGATTGACGCACAAGAAGCTCCGTCATATATTCCCATACAAATAAAAAAAATCACAGATAGGCAGAATGTAACACCTATTGTAGCGCCCTGAAATAAATTACAAACACCGTCGTCTCTACCTGCATTGATCTTCCAGGGCATCAAGTACAAATTGTGGTCCATAAACCACAATGACTGCCACACTCCCTAATTAATTAATCTTTTTCAATTTTCTAAATACCCCGGTAACTGCAACTCATGAAAGATTCCCATAATCTCAATTTTAATTCAGTTAATTCTCAATTTGTATTCAGAGTATTGGGGCTTGGGAGTAACAATGAACTAATTAAGACATTTAGCCGAAACTGCCACATTCATGCTGCCTTAATGTAAGTAAGTCGTGTCCCGGCATGTGATATAAACCAGCGCAATCTCGGTCCTAATCCGCCACATTATCCATCAGCGCCTGCACCAAATACTAAATGAAGACATTGGCTTTGCACGGCACAGATCAAAAACGCTCAGCTCTTTATTCAGTCTAAGTTAACACTGCCTTGTGTCGGAAAAATAAATGGTAGGATATTTTTTAACTATTAAACTTTTTTTATTTTACCAAGTAAGGCCCACTGAGCTATATAGCTCTTTTTCAGAAGTGGCCTGGCCAAAAAAATGAAGTAAGTGGCTTTGTGTGGAAATTAACAGAAGCCAATTATTCTAAACGAATGTTTCTGAATGTGGAGGGAAAAACCGGACGACCCGGAGAAAAAGTCCACATGACCACAGGGAGAGACGCACAAACTCCAACTATAGAGCAGGTGTCAGGGTCCAGATCGAACCGACGCCCTCCTGTATACCAGGCCAGATAGTTCACTTATTTCCACCGCGGTGCCCAAGGCTAACGCTTTGTACAACGTGGCCCCGTTCTTCAGAGCAAATAGAGGCGACAAAGACGAATCCTGATTACATCATGGGACCTCCTTTGCCAGTACCAAAATATGAGAATAGGTTTTCCCCTTTTTTTCTGGCAACAAAACAGGTGTTAAGATGTTAAAACACCAAACTGAAACCTTCTACAAGGAATCATGTCTGTATTAACCACAATACTTGTGGTCAGAATGCAAACAAAAAAACTCTGATAATATATGCATTGTCTTTGAAACTGATTGGTCCACACTATTCTCATGATCCTGATTACTTGTATTATTAAAACGGAATAATAGTAGTTATAATTCACAGCTACTTATCAATCCACTGCTGAATGAAGGATTCCTCAAAACGTGTCAGTCATGGGGGACCTTTCACCATATTTCACTACTCTGGTCAACGTGGATCAACCAAGTGGGAGGGCAGCCCCAGGACTGCTTCAGACAAAACTCGCCACTGATGTTCGTTGCGATTTCAAGTCCCAAAGAAGCTCCCAGCAGCATGTGGAGCGGAACATTGGACATCGGTTCAACCCGGAAACAACATACTGCCAAATCCTACACAAGCAGTGGATTACAATTCTCATGATCCTGGTATTTTGTTTTGGAACCAGTGTCCCCATTCGCAACGTCGGGGCAGATTTCCAAAAAGATTTAGAAATTTTGCCAAGATGGCAAATCAGCCCATAAAATTTCTTCTAATACTCTGACATTTTTCAGGGCACCCAACTGATAAGCGTGGTCTCTAAACATAAGTGAATCGATCTTTTTGGCTACTCTTTGCTCTGAAGAAGGGCAGAGAGAGGAGAGACATGTTAGCCAAAGCGTCTATTTTTTTTTCGTGAATGATGACGAGGCAGAAATTATGACATCGCAGGATGGCAAGAGACGGTGTGGCGGCTTGGGGAGGAGGGACACCTTAATCCGGCAGTGGATTAACTGTGGCTGACGATAACGGTGATGAAGCAGTCTTCACGACGAAGATGGCAAGCGCTGTCGATTTGTGTCTACGGTACTGGCCGCACAATCAATGTGATGACATTTAATGTGGGATCATAATTCCACGGCAACTACTCTCACAATTAGGCCATTGGCATAGTCTCAAATGGGAATGAGCCTGAATAAATTTTGTTTTCGTTTTTGAACAAAACAACAACCACCAGCTGCCAGCAAAAATCTGTTTGTAGGCAACGAAGAGATGCGAGTCTCCTGCCAAAGGTACTTTCTGAAAGGGTCATAGATGTGGGCACAGACTTAAATGGGGCTAACTTGCCCATCGTACCTACGAGGTCGGCAAGCAAGCTCCACTTTAGGCACAATCGCAGTTGGCAATACGGTCTTGCAATTTAAGAATTGTTCTGTTGTGCCATTTCTTTACCCTTCAGTTTGCAAGTTTCAACTACTTCTCATCTCGTTCAGTTTTGTTCGCTGCATTAGCCTAAATTTTACTTTATTGTTTAATGCGAGTAAATCATAAATGATTGATTATTGTGAAGGAAAGCTGCCAGTTGGCCACCTATTTTAAAAGCGAGATCCGTGACGCGCGAGCACAGCAACAACCAAAGCGAGACAAACAAGTTACAGTATTGTAGAGAAGGGGTACAGGGTGCTTGAGGACTATCGCAGAACTCGCAAACGGGGTATTCAACGGCCGTAAACGAAATACACGCAAATCAAAAAGTGCCGATGTAATATGAAAACGTTAGGTGCAGGTGCACACAAGCTCGATATTTTAGTCTAACAGTGAGTGACAAACAACGAGCACATCGTAAAAGACATTTGGGGGCAAGAAATGCCAGAAATGGTAAGGCACATGGGCAAGTCCACTCTGTGCTTTGTTTAAAGAGGGAAGTAAGAGGCTTGGGCAGGATACATCCCCATCAAGCAGTGGTTCTTAACCTGGTGTGAGATACCCTTTTCTGGGGGTGCGAAACATGCCAGATATTTTTAATAAGATAAATCATCGAAACACAAATTAAGCACGGGCACGTAAGTACAACTACTTTGTTTCATCAAACCTATGTATTTATTAACATTATAAAAAAAAATACGATTGAAAACCGAAAGGCATGCACACGGCTGCAGTAAAGGTTAAGATCCACTGCCATAAAGGATGATGGCTGATGGAAGGGGCTTAGTTACAGAATCGCACCAAAGGAGAATATAGGCCTGAGAAGACGACCGCTGCAGAGTGGCAGCGGTGAGATGCCCAAGAGTGAGATGGATTGTGGCAGCGCAGCACCACATGTCATGGCAGCAGCACGGGGAGGCCTTTATCCAGCAGTGGATTGAATTTGGCTGACGATGACTAATCGACTCTGACAACACAAAAGCAATGAGTGTATCGTGAGAATTTATTTTTATCAAATAGCCAACGCATCGTTGCACGCCTCTTCTGAAAAAGAGCTATATAGATCATTGGGCCTTACCTGGTAAAAAAAAATTCTAGTTTTAGTGTCGCTTATTCGATAACGGGCCACGGTTAACATCAGTGTTGAGTTATATGCAAATCGGTTCTGAAACCTCCCCCTCCCACGGCTTTCATCAACGCCCACTGATCAGCATGGTGAAGCACGGTCATGTATGTACATTGAACTTCTTTCGCACTGGACATAGCCAAGCGTGGTAATCGGAGGTGCGGGGCTAATCGGAGGTGCGGTCAAACAACCTCCACGAATGAAAACGAAGTGGAGGAGACCTTCATCCAGCAGCAGATTGACAAAGGGGGCATAAATTACAACCACAAATTAGTTATTCCACACAACCCGCTCGCCATTCGAATGCGCACAGCCCAAGAGAAGTGAGCACTGGGGCCAGTGTGCGTGCACGAGTGTGCATGCCGCGCGTGTACTCGTGTGCGCGCGCACCCCAACAACACCGCGACAGCGCTCTAACGGCTCGGAGAATAATTAATAACGTGCAATAATGAACGCGTTATTGCGCGAGGCGGCAGGTGGTGTGCCAGTGCCAACTCCATCATCGTTCTCGGCGGCATTTACCCGTCCGGTCCAGCGCCCCTTCCCGCACAACTTCCTTGCGTTTAGGTCGGCAAATTCTACCGACAAGTCCATTATGCGACGGTGAATAACGCCGCTCAGCAGTCTTGCCAGCACATTTTCCGTAATTTGCCGAAGTGGTTTCCGTGTTGAATGTATTATCCGCGCAAGGGCGCTGCGAGAGAGGCGAAGACTCCGCTACAAGGCAAAATTCCCAATAGAGGAAGCTCTCGAAAGCCCTTCTCTACATCTGTAACGTATTTGGCCTACTCTTCCACGCGTGCCAGACGTCTTGGAAGAGGTGAGAGTACCCACAAGTTACCCCTCAAGACGCGACCTCGTGTCGGTCGACTAACTGTGGTGCACCCATTTACACTTCTGGGGGACACTGGTGGAGCCATCTAAAACATCAGTACAGCTTCAATTTCCGTGCCGGGAGATGGCATAGAACCGGCGACCTCGCAAGTCAATTGTGAGAACCACCACACTGCCACGGCAGCATCCCGCTAGGAGGGGAGTACTTGGCGTGCAGCCAATGTGCACCATCGCCTGATAGAGGAACTAGCGCATGACATCGCGGAATCAGTCTAATCCATCAGAGGATAATCTTTTATTTTTCAGCGGCGTGCCAACAAGCGGGTTGCGACACCGTTATTGTTTTATATACATGAACGTCGCGATCCCGAGAAAGCACCAACTTGTTGCAGAACGCTGCCAAACATGAACCTGGGTCAGCGTTCACGTGCGACTGCGCGGATGTAACTTACGTAAATAGCGTGCGGTTTGCAATAGCCGGCCGCATTTACCACTTTTATTGATCGCGGACACTGGCCGTTGCTGGCCTGCAGAACGCCAACTCTAAAGCTCTCCTGTAAATAACGTACATATGAAGAGCATCTTTCGAACCATACGTAGCCACTGCTAATTGGAGGGGCGGGGAAAGACCACAAACGAACACAAAAAGCTATTCTACAGAAATTAGTTTTAAATCCAGATTTTAAAATGTATAGCTCCAGTGGCTTCCTAATATGAGAAGGAAGAGCATTCTAGACGGCCGCATAAGCACATCGGAAAGTGTGCGATGCGGTGACCGTCTTTTATTCCTATGGCCAGCCAAAAGCCGCTGCTGCCAGGATGACCGGAGCTCGTGTGACGTTTCCTGCCAAAATCGCGCGGCGTTCAATGTTAAAGTAAAACGAATGGCATACACCAACGACTGCAGCCCCAGGAAGAAAGCTATCAGTGACCATATCCACCGGCTCATTTTACAATGCCAATTTTAAACAGCTCGTTTCCTTCTTCTTCCAAGCCGGAGTCTCATTATTTCATGGGATCGGCAGCTCGTGTTTGTCTTTCTCCTCTACTTCTGTCTAATCATTCTGTGCTTGTTTCTTTGAAATATAAGAAAAACTATCCCCACACCCCTTCCACTTGTGTTGATGTTTATAACAGGATGTTAAATATTTGCTAAATAAACAAATAAGGAAATGAACACCTGCGCATAGCGCCTTAAAAAAATAAAAATTTTTGTCATTTGGTGGTGACAAATACAATTTCCTTTGAACCACAACAAGCGTCTGCAAGCTGTCGTTGTTGAGGGGTAATTTGCAACATTGAAAGATAAATTTCAAATTACAGTGATGACCCATTCTTGCAACGAACTTCATCAGGGCTTTACTATCCACCTATGAGCAGATGGAACGTTTTATCTCGGTGGCAACATCTGCCCTTGGGGCGATGCAGCCACGCAGAACGTAATACATGCGCTTTCCTGCTTATTTTGTTGCGTATTTATTGCACATAAAACATCAAGAACATGTGTCCGAGGCGACTGAATGAATTGTTTTCGTGAGGGGGGATTTGGCGAAGAGTGAAAGGAATGGTAGAGGGAGCCTCAAGACAAGCGTCTCGATAGCGAGACACGGACAGGCAGACATTGAGAGAGAGAAGCAGAATGACAGCTCAACACACAGGGATATAGAATAGTCACAAAGAGCAAAGCACACAAAGCACAAAGGCACAGAGACAAGGGAGATGGCGTACGAACAGAGAGAAAAAGAGAGAGAAACAACACAACGACACACCGAGACACGGAGAAACAGAGCGCGACAATGAGAGGCAGGGGGCAGCATCACATTGCGCACTGCTCTTAACTGGGGGGGGGGGGGGCACCTGCACGAGTTCATGCCAACTGCCTCCACGCTCCAACAAGCATTGGGAGTCGCGCTCATTTCCGTGCTCAACGCCCGCCCGAGCCTCGACTCAATAATCCACAATGCCAGGGCAGGAGGCGGCCTCTCAATGGGAGACGCGCTGTTGCCTCCCGCTTTGCAGGGGTACCTATTTTATCGACCATGGAGAGACGATTGGCCGAGCCGACCCATGACCGAGACTTGGACTTGCGTAACGATGGCGAGTCAAGAGTTCTGACCGGCGTGCATGGCGAGTGGATATCCACTCGTGCTTGATCTCGCCGGATCTCGCAAGCCAAGCAAGGATGAGACTCCATAATACTCGGATGGGTGACCACCGTGCATAGCAGGTGTTACGGGCTGTTGGGCTACATTGCGGGCAGCAGACAATAGTGCAGAAAACATGTTATGTTGTACTGTACTCCTGTGTCTTTGCTCCTCACTTTCATGTAGCTATGTATGGTCAAGTAACTCCACCCCCCCACCATGAGCCACACACATGGCTTGGGAAGAGTCCTGATCCAGCAGTGGATTGACAAAGGGATGGAGGTGTAGATGTTCGCACAATGAAATTAATCTTTCATGAAATGCAGATTCCTGTTTGGAGGCAGGCACGGGAGATAACACGCCAAAGCCAGTAGCACAGATGCCAAAACATTTGACTGCGTAAAGAGATTAAAACGCAGGCAGCCAAACACGCACCAACAGCCTCCACGTCGTAAATGTGATTCTTCGACGTTTTTCTTGCAATGGTACAAAATGTAAAAACTTTTTTTTTTATTCTTAAGAAACAGAATTAAAAACCCCTCACACCCCCTCTCCTCACAAAACAACATTATGCATAAATATCAGAAACTACCAAATTCCCAGAAACACATTTCCTGAGAATTATTTTGGCGTTAGCAAAACACATTCAAACACGTTTATGTGAAATAAAATTATGGCAGATATCTTATTAAAATTTCCCTGTGAAGGTGGAAAGCTAATGAAATGGCTGCGTAACAGACGCGCAGAGAAATCGTTTATTTGTCCTGGGCTGCATTTCTTGTTTGAATTTAGGCTTGTTATTTAAAATGTTGCTTTGATAGAAAAAACTCCGTCAATCGCACCAATAGAACAAAAGTGAGCTGCGCGCAACTTATAACCAGGCTGGTCCGCCGTCAGAGAAACCCGGCGTGAAACTTGGAAGGATCCAAGTCAAAGACCATCACCACCATCATCCTATTTACAGTGTCATAAAGCGAGCACCAGATTGTGGGAAGTCAACTGCGATCACTCCATGGAAAGACTGTCCCCCCCCCCCCCAACTTACCATTTTTTCGATACATATTGTCAGTCGATTAAATTAACTATCTGTGTAGACCTATCACCAGCGAATTTTATAATACAACTAAAAAAGCTAAACTTCACTACAATTCATGAGCAAGTTTGCCTCTCTGTAGGGATTCTTATATTGATACAAATACCGTATTCACTGGATTATAATCCGCTCCGGAAAATCACTCACCCCAGATTTCTGCCTGGTGTTAATCAAGTTGTTCAAATACCTTGGCTGAGCTCAAGGTGCATAAACCATCACGCAAACTCCGGTCATCCTTGCAACTGATTTTGGCTAACCATCGAACATCTCACGCAATCAGATGTGCTTCTGCGGCCGTTCGAAACGTTTTCTTCCTTCCAATATTAGGAAAGCCAATGGAGTAATACACTTCTAAATAAAAAGTGAAAACTCATTTCTTCGAACCGATTTTTGTGTTTAGTTTGTTGTCCTTCCCCCGTACCTCCGATTAGCATGGTTGGCTAGGTACAAAGCGTGCCTCATAATACAGAGAATGCAGTACAACTGGTGCTCCCCATACGGCCGTGGGAAAGTGGGTCCGCATAAGTGATGGAGACACGACTGTTTCCACAAATGGCCAGATTTATTTTCCTGCGTGGAGCTCTGCAAAAACAGTGTTGCGAGGGTTGACGGTGATCTGCGGTGTCCACAAAGTCCACGCATGAACATTACGCGATCTAACCCAAAAACCTTTATGGAAAACGTGCACGTTGAACCCAATAAACATCTCCCTGCTAGATACGAATGTAGATGGGCAGTGCTCATCTTCACACCTGCAGCAGCAAGCCGGCAGCAGAAGTGGAAACTCCATGGGGGGGGGGGGGGGGGGTGAAGGGTTTGCACGTACCCGGAAGTCATCCATGGTTACGGCGAGCGAGTTCATGATCTCGGCGTCAATGGTTTCGTCCTCGAGGTCGATGACGTCCATCTTCTTGCGGATCGCCTGCAGGGCGGCCTCCGAGCACAGCGCAGCCAAGTCGGCACCCACGTGGCCGTGAGTTTCATTCCCAACCTGGCAACGCACGCGGGCAGGGACAACAGAAAGACACGGGCACACAGTCAGGGCACACCAACGCAGGCTCGTCGCAAATGCTCAGGCTCGTGTGTTGGTGGTCATGCCTTCTCACGAAGGTTAATTATAAAAAATAAAGATAAACTTATTCCCCCCATAAAGCCTTTAACAGACTGTTGGGGAAAGTGCTGTTAATGAGCACCTATTAATGCTGACCAACAACTCCGTCTTAAACAGTGCGCGATGTTTCAGGCTGAGTTGACCAAGGGGAGACCAAAGACCGCTTCAGATATTCATCACCGATGTTTGGCTGTAAGCAGGAATCCGACTCGGATCGCCGGATTCATTGCAGTGTCCTAACCAATATCAATATCCGCCATTTGCCACCAAGTGAAGGTGACATCACCACGGCGCCTTGTGCCAGGGCCAGATGCACCGAGGCCACTTGAAGTGTCGAAGGCTCGCTGACAGGAGGTCACGGAACAGACCCAGGTGCCATGAATTGGCTGACTGAAAGGACTGGCAGATGCACCAGCTATGCCCCCTACTCGGTCAACCACTACACATTGAGGCACACATTCATGCATAATGACCTGTAAATCGATTTTTTTTTATCGTTTTCAAAAGTCAATTATAGATTACAAAAGTCAATTAATCGATAATGGAACAGTTAAATGTTAGGTAGAATTTAACACGTAGGCTTTTGCGACCAATATTATTCATAATATAGGTTTTTGGATCAGATCGTGTTATTTATAAATGTGTCGTAACCCTCCACCACCCGACACGGCCAAACAGTAAAAAATGCGTCACGTTTTTCAAAGATGAAGCTGATTGTAATTATCAGCGAAACGTCGTACTCAAATTTCAAAATGCTGTTGATTCTCTCTTCAGCACACCAGTGGGCTAAAGAAGTGAATTATTTTGTCCTTTGAAAAACGTGACACATTTTTTACTGTTTGGCCGTGTCGGGTGGTGGAGGGTTACGACACATTTATAAATAACGCGATCTGACCCAAAAACCTATATTATGGGCAGGTAGAATGTTGGAACCGCACGTTCCAAAGCAATTGGCCAGCGGCAGCCATCACAGTGCACCAGCAGCAGGGCTCGCCAGTCACGGCGTGGTAGATTCACACAAAGATCCCCCACATAGCCTGAACAGATTTGGGGCAAGTGCTGTTAGCGAGCACCTATGAAGGCCAGCACAAGCTCACAAGGGAGTGGGTGGCCAACACCATACCCAGCCACCTGTCTCCCCAGTCGCAATGTTTACACACTGTACCAGGTACTCATTTGAGGCCGAGTTGACCTAAAGGAGGGCCAGTTCAGATAATCGTCACTGGTGTTGGCCGTGATCGGCAATCGAACTGGGGGAGCTGTGTTGGTAGCACACCGTGCTAACTGTTGCACGACTGCTCCCCACAAACAAAGACACTCATGCACAGGCCTGAACCTTTCATTCGTCTTGTTAGACATTTAGATACGTGCGGTAAACGCTAATTATTTGTTTGCATGCGATTATGTTTCACAATAAAAACGAGATTGATAACCCTAATAGGTATAGACAGATGCAAGCGTGCTGTAACTCTTACAGACGAGCATGCGGTAATGGACACCAAGACAGAGACGCCCCATATAGCCGTAAGAGACTGTTGAGGCAAGTGCTTTCAGCGAGCAGCACTGACAAAGGCCGGCACAGCACACGAAGGGGTGTGGGCGGCCAACATCACGCCCGGGTGCCAAATGTTTACCAGCATGGATATAAAACCGAAAGCATTTGAAAGGGAAAGCATTTTTCCTGCACGTCGCACCGCTTCTGAACAACCACGGTGGCGTTAAACAGACAGGAGAAAATTACACATTCATCAAAATCAAATCAATCGAAATCTCCGCCGCAAAGCACGTAACGGCCTCGAAAACGGTACACGTCCACAACGGTGCCCTTTCCAGGCTGGAAAGGGGGGGGGGGTGAAAGCAATGAGGGATTGGTTCTAAAGCCACGACGGAGAGGGAATAAACCATTAACCATCATCGGAAATAGGAGAGGGCGCGCGCGCCCCACCCACAGCAGATCGCTCTCCAGTGCTACTGTCAAGAAGCAGCCACGCTGGCATAACGGATAGCGGCAGTTCGAGCTTCACCCACGATCCGAGAATATGGCGCGGCGTTCCACCAGACGGGCAACTCACCGCGCGGGCGGTCCCGATCACGGTGTGGGCAACACCCAGCCCACCTTTACCAACTCTGTCAACTGTCCACCCACGTAAAAAAAAAGTGGGCGAGTTATGAATAGCGTTGAGGTGGTCGGCCGCCTCAGAGGTCAGAGTGCGAAGACGGCACCTGTGGCTCTGAACAGTGAGGGGAGTTGGTTTCAAGCAGCCGCCGATTGAACCGCTTTGTCGAGTTTTAACGAGTCGATGATTCCAGCCTGGTCACCAATGACTGTACCAACAAAAAAGCCACCACGTTAAATGTGGTTTCCTATTGAATTTGTCTTAATACCAGCCCTGAGAATGACAATTGTAGGTTTGGGTGTAATGAGACAAAATCTCATCACAAAGTGAATGGAGGAAGCACAAATCCTCGACTGAGCAAACCATAAACAAGGCTGCTCGGTCGAATCCCACGGTCCTCCTGAAAGTCTCGAGACTCGGAGAGACTTTCCCGCAGTAGTGGTTGTCAGATCGCTCGAATCGGAGGTATACTCAGCCCCATAACCATCCCCTCTAAAGGTGATAAAATAGGTACCACTTCATTTCCGAGGGCAATCTCTTGCCACAAAAACATCGCCTGCAACGCCACGCAAGCTGGGCAAGACTCCCCCCTTGGCAATCATGAGTGCTTGCGCAATTCAATTTGTTTAAGGAGACATCTTAGGCGGGACTAACTCAAAACCGTTTCACGTGGTATTAGCTCGCGCTTAAAGGGGAAGGTGGCCACATCTAACGAGGCCTATAAATCAAATAAAGGAAATCAATGTCTTCCCTTAATCACATTCGCATGGGCCAATATTTCTTGTGTTTGGGTAATTCTTCAAATTAAGCTGGACAAGGTGAATTAATTTTATTTGCAAAAAAAATCAATCCGTTTGATGTGGCGTGAATTTTTCTAACTAAACGAAAACTTACAATTACAACAAAACCCACACATCCACAAACGAGCGTATTCCACGAGGCCAACTGTTAACACTAAAGTAATATTGTCTTTTTGCAATAATCCAAACAGCCACGTTACATAACCACACGTGTTATGAACTATCCGCGTGTGGACAATTGCTAAATTCTTGAAAACAGTCAGTAGTTTGGTTTCTGTCCGATGAGCAGTTGTTTCTGTTCAATAGACTCAATAAATCTATCCAGCCTGTTAATATCGTGCCGAGTCTGCAAGGCGCGTGTCTTTGCAGAAACGGCCGCTCCCATCAGAATGCCTCGCGGTGTCCGCGTCGGGCAGCCGCCCTCGCAAGCAATTAACAGAGCCCAGCCTCCACTGCCATCTCGAGGCTATTAAGCGCCACAAGCACCGACGCATTTATCAGGGGCACGCGGTTTGGCCACCTCCGATAGCTGCGCGCACGTCCATGTTAGGTCTCGCCATCAGTGCTGCTGCCGGGTAGCGCAATTAAAAAGGCGCAACAGTCGCGCAAAAGTCAAAACATCTCGCCGCTCAAGACGAACGTCGGGGCGCCAAACGTCCCTGCCCGCCGTGGCCTTGGGGGCCCGGTGGCAGAAGTTCCGCATTCCTACGGCGGGTCCCTAAGACATCGACAGCCGGTGCCCGAGATGTGGGCGACCTGCAACGTCCCTAACGAGACACTTAATTGAAGAGCCAAAATGAAGGAGCCACTTGGCTATCCCATGCCTCCAAGATACTGGACGGCGCTGAACCACGTCGGAATTACGCGCACGGGAGGCACGCCCACCTCCTCCACACGTGGGGAATTGAGGAGAGCCAAGCCGAGCGATGAATGCCGCGGAGTTCAATCCATCACTCGCATAGCATTGTGTCGTATAGTAATAGACTGTGCAAGTGTCTGGTACACGTGTGAGTCTGGAGGATTTTGTGAGACTATGGGTCTTTAAATGTATAGGTCTATGCAAGTTTTATGGGATTCTGTGCAAGTCTGTGGGTCTCTTTGCAAGTCTATGGATATCCCTGTCTGTGGGATTCTGTGCGAGTCTATGGGCTGCACGAGTCTTTGAGTCGATGAATTTCCTCTGTAAATTAAGTAAAATTCACTTACATCACTGACCACTACCCAGTACATACGTTCACAGGAGGTACAAATGGAATCCATCTGGTAACCCCCAAATGCCATCGATTGGCTTCACCAGATGGATTCTCCGATCCAATCGAACGCTGATGGTTAATATTATGATGTACCTCCCCCCCCTCCCTTCTCATTCGGACCTCGTGACCATCTGGTTTGAGAACTCCAATCACATTCACGTGGTCGTGATTTTATGGAATTATTATGGTTACAGCGCTTGACTCATGAATGGAAAGTTGTGAATGCAATTGCTGCTCAATGGTTTGACAGCTCCCAAGTTCAAGAAAGCACCCACCGCCCTCCCATCAAGATCCTCCTTGACCTCACCCTCTGCCTACCTCTTCCCGCTCATCTAACTCTCCTCAACCTCCCAAGCATGCTGTGTCCTGTACAAACTGGATTCATGTCTGTCGGTCCCCCTAACCTCCGAATTAAACCACTGCCCCTCCACTGTCACTTTTCCAAGACATCCTCTACAAATTGAGTAATATTCATATTCTTGGTTCTTTCGGTAAAGTCACATAGATAGAAAATCTAAATTAAATTAAAAATACATTTCAAATAAAAGCAAAAAACCACGACATTCCAATTGCGACACAAGCGGTCTTTATCAGGCGGAGAAAACTAAATGTTACAAATTGCACACAATGTATTGTGTACGTAGCCTACCGTGCTAAACGGAGGTGCGGGGGGAGAACAAACTCTATTATAAATGCTATCTTATATAAATAATGTACTTTAAAGTATATAGAATGTACATTTCTTTATTTCTATTTACTATGTTTTTTTATTATTTTTAAAGCATCGATTTAAATTTATTATTTTAGCCGACCTGGTGTGACTAAATGTCGGATCTGGCTGGCAGGCTTTAACCATCTCATCACCAAAGTGTGATCAGTCAACTCAAACATTACCCGAAGCCATAGCGGCTGCGGTAATGAGACGCGTAGAAATGTGGATGGTAAAAAAAAAAGGGGGGGTATTTTCTTTATTTATTTCTCAAAATATTTCACCAGGAAAATCCCCCGAGATGCAACATGTCGTTTTGCAAGGGTGTCAAGAATCTATAGACCAGACTCCGGGCCCCCATCGCTCCCCTTGAATAGACAAACACTTATGGACTTTGATTTGACACGTAAGACAGCTGAGCGTGGGCTGGGGAGTATCGCTGACTTATCTGCACACCGACTAAATCTCCGAGCTGTGGCGTTTTGTCTTCACGGTGGCTTGCACGGCGGAGGACAAAATACCGCAGCGGCAGTGACCCCCCACCCCCCCTGCCCCCGATGGTTGCACCGGCAGAACGGACACACGGCGAACGCTGCAATAATGACTGCAATCGCGTGGTAATCAATGCGTCAGGATGGGGCCTCGCGACGGGCTTGCCGGCCCCCACTGCAAATTAGGGCCGTGATTTTCTTGGGCATTAACGGTGGCCCTAAACGTCAGGCTGTTTTACAAGGCGGTCGGGAAAATTACGCCTCGCATTGTGCACGCGCGCGCGGGGGCGAGAGCGACACGGCAGTTCTGTGGCTGGCGTTAACGACATGGGTGGACCACACGGTCACACGCCAATTAGCCCCGGTCGCTTAAGCTGTCAAGGCACATTTTCGGCGTTTAATTTAATCAGTTTTACGGGCGCACCGCTAGCGTGTAATGGCATTCACGGGTATTCCGGAAACGTCCAAGATATCTGCCGCTCGTTACCTAACAATCGTCTCAAACAACTACGGTCGTTAATTCTTTTTTAGGTCTGCCATTATCGATTGATTTTTTTTTGTTTGCACTGCGATACATCTCCTGGCGCAGCTGTTACAGGGCTCAACTTACAATTGCAAGGTTGCGAGCTTAAATCCAGGTCGCGGTTAGACTTGGCCTGTCATATACAATTTGTACAAATTTGTAGCAAACAGTGGCTGTTTGTATGGTGAGACTAGGCCCCGCCCTGGCAATGTGGAATTAACAATAAGTCTAGCAATGCAGTTTGTTGCAATACACATCTTTACATCATTTTCTAAGTGGAAGGGTGCGGTAACGTTGTGGCGAGGGAGGTGATGTGGATTGATGTGATATTGATGCGATGATGAGGGAGGTGATGTGATGGTACGTCGGGTATCATGATGCGATGGTAAATTAGGCGATGTGATGGCGAGTGAGGTATTCTGATGAGAGTTAGGTGATGCGATGATAAGGTATTTCGATTTGAAGTCACGTATCACGATGATGGATTTTGATGGCAGGGGGACTGCCATGACGGTTACACCTGTACAGAAAAATATTTGCACTCAAATCACAGCCAACGACTTGACAGGCTTTTTTGCCTTTCATAAGTGATCATAAATCTCCCAACATGCGTTTCAGAGTATATGGCTGCGATACATTTCTACGTGATAAGCCACTTTGGTTGAGCTATCATTTTTGGCCAAGTCACTTTTGAAAAAGAGAGCTACGTAGCTCATTGGGCATTAATTGGTACGAAAAAATTGTTAAAACGCTCGACTCCAGCTGATCAGCTGCTGCCCCCTGCTGGGCCCCACTCAAACCCCGCCGAGGGGCGCCACCGAACCTCCCACGCCTTCCGCTGTCCAGCGCCGATCGAATTTTAATAGAAAAGATGAAGTACATCTCACAGGCACAACACAGCGCACGTATGTACACACACGAGCGCACACACGCACCATTACGCGCGCACTTAACACAACAAAAGGTCGCAACAGACGCAACACGTACGTGCATAACAAAGCTGAAGTGATACAGGCATGCGGCACAACGAAGACTAAGATCCCCCATGTAGCCTTCAGCAGGCTATTGGGGCAAGTGCTGTTAGCGAGGGCTTATTAAGACCAGCTTGACCTACAATTGGGGTGGAGGTTGGGGGGTGGTCAGCGACACACCCAAGCAACCTTAACTTCAGTTTGTCATGTGCAACACAATCACTCCTTCCAGAACAAACATCAAGACTTCTTTTCAGGACAGTGCTGGATTGGCCAATTCCATTAAATCAGTCTTTTGTATGTGGAAAGAATCAGAATGTTTTTTCATACTGGAGGAATCCGATTAGCTATAAAACTCTTTCATCAGAAAAAAAAAAACTCGGTGAGGGTAGAACGGTGGTGCAGCAGGTAGCACGCGCTGTGCTATGAAACCGGTGATCCCAATGTGATTCCCAGCCATGGCTAACGCCACCAGTCAGGAGCGACATCTGAACTGGTTCTGGAGTGCACCCCATCCTTCACAAAATATATTTGATCAGTGTGGTGAAGTATGGTTTAAACATAATCTTTACTTATTGTGGAGAAACCAGGTGAACTATGAAGCTCTTTTTCACAGATGTCCAGTTGGACATCTGTGAAAACAACAATCACCAGGGGTCGACAACCAAAATAACAAGATACATTTTTTTCGAATTCGGTAAAAAACTCAATATTTCAAGAGCCGCAATGCACGTGAATATACGGCGGTCCTTAAAAAACGTCCCGAAGCAGTTCTTGAAAGAGTCTCATGCAGCTCCAGAGCCGTGGGTTGCCGACCCCTGGTCATGACCGACCAGCCATTTGCGAGCCCTTCACCCCGCAGCGGTTGCACAAAGAGCTTCCCATTAAAATCACTCTGAGGTTGAGTCACGGGTCTCGGTGACGCCACCGTGGCCCCAGGTGCGAGGTGGGAGGCATCACCTGCTCAAGATCCACATCCGACGAGAGCTTCATGTTCTTGGTGTGGATCTGCAGAATCTCCAGTCGTCCCGTCGAGTCCGGGATGCCGATGTCCACCTCTCGGTCAAAGCGGCCTGGAGTCACGGGCACGGAGCCAGTCGTTGAGACGACGCACACCAACGTACAAATGTGCACAGCACACCATGACCACCATAGCCCGTGTAAAGTCTAATAGGCTCGGCAACCCCGAATCATTCCTTTTATGTAGGCCGCAGAACATTCCATTATATTTACAATTGTACACATGCACACACCTGCGAATGTATTCACACGGAGACAAAGGGACCCACTGTATAGCCTTAACGAACTGTTGGACCAAGTGGTGTTGGTGAGCGCCTATGAAGGCCGGAACGGCACTCGAGGGAGTGGGGGTTTGGCCAGCACCACACCCAGCCGCCTTTCCCACTCACGTGCCGATTTTTTCACAACAAAGTTGACCTCGGGGAGCCCCTGGTGTTGGCCGTGAGCGAGAATTGAATTTGAATAATCGGGTTCATAGCGCAGCGCGCTAACTGCTACACCACCGCTCCACTCACACACAACCATACATACAGGTCATTCATTAAAAAACAATTCAGACATTGGGAATCGTAGGGCAGTTCCATACACTCACCATACTGTCACTTCCCACAAATCACCCATGCCAGGTGAGTCGCCTGCAACCAGAAAACCTGGCACTGGAGCGTACGGATCTTGCCAACCCGCATCGATGAGCCGTGCCCGGCAATGTTCAATGAGAGATTTCCCCCCCAAACGGTGGACGGATGGGAATTTCCTCACCGAATCGACGCAGCGCGGGGTCGATGCTGTTGGGCCGGTTGGTGGCTGCCATGACGATGACGTGCGTGCGCTGCTTGAGGCCGTCCATGAGCGTGAGCAGCTGGGAGACGATGCGGCGCTCCACCTCGCCGTGCGTCTGCAGCCAAGCGACACCGCGAGCACGATTATACACGGGCAGGGCAACGAACGCCAACGTTCGCACGATTGCTCAGGCAGGCGTAGAGATTAACCAAGCGATGCACGGTACGTTACGCGGCAAGGAGCATTTACAATCACCAAAACTCTGGTCATCCACGCAGCGTATTTTGGCTAACAATCGAACAAAGACGGTCACCGCATCGTGCGCTTTCAGATGCGCTTCTATAGCCGTCTGGAACACTCTTCCTTACGATATTAGGAAGCCTCTGGTGCTATGCACTTTTAAAATCATCTCGATTGAAAAAAAAATTCTTTATAACTACTGTGTTTAGTTTGTTGTCCTTAACCCTTACCTACGATTAGCGTGGTTGGCTACATATACGGTGCAAAAGAAAGAAATTCAACATACATACAACATAAAACACCACATTAAATTATAAGAACGCGCACGTAGCACGACAATACACACAATGAACACAGCAAGCACGCAAAAAATAAATGCGCCTGTGTGTTTAACGCGGATATTTGACACGCACATGGCACGGCGTTCAGCTTTACGGAACGCAAGCAAAATGAAAACACCCGCAGGAAACACAATCACGCAGTAGAGCAACCACAACACAAGACGCTTTTAATGCGATACAATGGACGCAACCACATGCACGCACACAAACACGCGCACACACGTATACAAAGCAGAAGCACATGTATTTAACAATGATGCGATGCATGCACAACAAAGACAACCCTTCCCCCGTATAGCTTTCAACTGAATCCGACACGATAACATCTCCATTCACTTGAATGGTAGTCTAACAGGGTAAAGTTGTTGCCACCTGGTGGTAATTATTGGAAATGCCGTGAGAATCCCCAGTTATTTGAATGAAGATAAATCTCCACTGAATTTCACGCTATTTTAGTGCCAACTGCGACGCTTTAATCATACTGCGATTAAAAATAATATATGCATCAAGTTTTATGGCTGGCTGCTGGCTGGGATCCCTCTCCACCCCAACAACAAATCTCCTGTTCGTGGCTGTGGGGGCCTTTGCTAAAAAAACCTATCTAGCTAACTGGCAAAACAGAAATGTGCTACCCATACAGAAAAAAGCAGATGGGAGATTAATCCCCTTGCTGTACTGCCACCTCCTGCAAGGCAGAGTGGCGACTAAAACCCCCACAGGGAAAAGAAATTTGATGACATTTGGGCAATCCACCAATCCTTGCTGCCTCCACAGTACTGAATTGCAGGTGTGCATAGCCCCCACAACCCAGCCATTTGCATATTCAGTCATTGCCAATTAAGCGGCAATTTCAAGGATTTGCCACTAAAACGGCACGATTTGGAAATTCCACGTTTAAAAAAATAAAATAAATCCCTGACCATAATCCCATTCCGCGTTGCGCTGAACTCCACCATCGTCTCACCTTCTCCCTCTTTGGTGCGATGGCGTCAAGCTCGTCGATGAAGATGATGGCCGGGGAGTTCTTCTCGGCCTCCTCGAACGCCTTGCGCAAGTTGCTCTCCGACTCGCCCGCCAGCTTGCTCATGATCTCGGGACCTGGGGCCAGCATGGGGGGGGGGGGAGAGAGAAGGCAGCATGGGGACAACTGTAAATTGAGACTATAATAGTTAAGATGCAGACTGCACCCTCTCAATTTATCGTTTGTTAACGTAATCGATTTAGTTGCCGACATATTCGCGATCATGTGGGCACCACGTTTAAGACCCTCAACGAGTGAGGTGCAGTTTTAATTCCATCAGTGTGCAATTTAAAATGTATACTTTTTTAATTCCCGGGAGGCACAGTTAATACAGGGCCCAGGTACATTCCACCCACGGATGATCGATAGTTAACCGTGTCACGAAGTTGCTGTGCTCACCGTTGATGAGGAAGAAGAAGGCGCCAGTCTCGTTTGCCACGGCACGAGCGATCATGGTTTTGCCGGTGCCAGGGGGTCCATAAAGCAGAATGCCACGCGGGGGCTGTTACCACACACACACACACGCAGATTTGTGACACAGATGCCTGGTATCACCTTAATAGACTGTTCGGACAAGTGCTTTTAGCAGGCACCTATGAAGGCCAGCACAGTACATGAGTGGGTGGGGTGGCCAGTACCACACCCAGCCGCCTCCGTCTCGCTAGTGGCAATGATTACACCTCGCAACAGGTACTCATTTGAGGCCGAGTCGACCGAGGGGAGGCCCAGGACCGATTCAGATAATCGTCACTGGTTGTTGGCCGTGAGCGGGAATCAAACTCTGGTCACCAGGTTCAAAGTGCAGCGCGCGGACCGCAACACCACCACTCTCCGCTACGCTGACGTGTGTGTGACACACACAAACACAAAGATCCCACGTATAGCCTCCATCAGACTGTTGGGGCAAGTGCTGTTAGCAAGCACCTGTGTTAATACACAGCGAGACCGATCACGCCTGGCTGCGCTTGCAGTGGGCGCACCTTCACGCCGATCGCCTTGAAGAGCGCCGGGTGGCGCAGGGGCAACTCCACCATCTCCTTGATCATGGCGAGCTGGCGGCGGCACCCGCCGATGTCGTCGTAGCCGACCTCGTTCAATGCCTCCTCCTCGTCCTGGTTGGTCACGCAAAACAGGCAACACGAGCATGTCAGCCTCTTCCGAACCCGCGCGTGACACCCCCACTTGCTGCCACCACCGTGTCCCGCTGGCTACGTGACAGCGCAGCGAGGGTGGCGGGTGGCTGTGCAGTGATGGGGAGATGCAACACGTGTGCGCGGTGATATCATCACTGGCTCGAAGACATCACTGCAATGCTATTGTCACACGCTACAGCCGTGTCACTACAGATCAGTGCCTCTGTAGTCTAAACGCTGGTGGTGTCGCTACTTTCCAGAGCAATGAAACGTGCAATAACGCGTTTCATTGCGTAATGTCTCAAGCCCCCATTTGTTAGTGGAGCGCCGCAGTGGCGAGATGTTGGCTACCTCGCCTGGTATACAGGTCGTGGGTTCGATCCTGACCCTGACGCCTGAAAATTTGGAGTTTGCATGTTCGCTCTCTCTCCCCGTGGTGGGGCGTTTTCTCTCCGGGTTTTCCCTTCACGTTTAGAATCAACATGCGTTTAGAGTATTGGCTGCTATAAATGCCAACATAAGCCACTTCTCGTTGGACTATCACTTGTGGCCAGGTCGCTTCTGTAAAAGAGCTATATAGCTCAGGTGGGCCTCACCTGGTAATATAAAGTTTAAATAGTTTAGTTTAACTGCGCGAGTACCGACTGTAGGGGGTCTCGCTGACATACGAGTGCCGTGACTCTCCGTGGAAGTGGGTCAATTTATACAAACAATGCATGCGCATAAAATGTTCCCGAACACATTCAAAAGATAACTACTTATTTAACATGATTTCTGTTTTTCGTTTTTGCATTTACAATGGTCAAGAATTTTGTATTTGTGGTACAGCCGAGACTGAGCTCACATTTGGATTCAGTGTTGGGACCACAGACAGATATTATTCACTCCATCTGTGAGAGTAGATTTGCAGTATGCGTAGACAATGTTTAATTAAATTCAGTGTTTGGAGTTTGAGTACACAGGTACAAGGTATTCACTCAGACTGATATTCCGTATGGAGGAGTTGGCTAAAACAGCAGTGACAGGTAAACAGAGCTCAACTCGGTCACGTAAAGATAATGATTTGCATTTACAAGGACCTTACATGCCTCCTTAACTAAAAACACCTATCACATTTCATCTCAACTCAACCATTCCAATGGCCTGCTGCAGTCCAGATAAAGCCAGGCGTGATGCACCCCCCAACATTCGGGAACGAACGAGGGCATCCGGGCTAGGTCGGGGTAACAACCGGGAGCAGTGTACTTCAGAGGAGGCGAGAGGGGTGTCACCTCTCTCTTGATGGGCTCGCCCTCGCAGTGGATCACGGTGTCTGGCGCCACGATACAGAAGGGGTTCGGGTCGGTCTCCACCACCTTGAACTCCACAGCGCGCATCCCGCCACGCACCAGGAAGATGTCCCCTGCACAAAAGCGCAAGGCAGTTATAACCGACGACGAACAACAACAAACAATTGAACACCGCGCGGGTTTCATCGGTTGTGCCCGGTGGTACAGCGCTCTGGTGTTTGTTGTGTGGTTGTGCCGAGCGTCGTTTGTGGTGCTCCACCTGCCACAGGCCGTGGTGCAGGAAGAGTTTAACGTAAACTTTATTGCCATGGAAACACCGATCCAAAAGTTAGGAGTTGTTATTCGGCTTCGAAAAATCACAATTGCGATCAGGGGTGCCAAGGTGGCAAGGTGTTAATTACCTCGCCTGGTATACAGCAGATCGTGGATTCAATTCAGACCCGGACGCCTGTATATTTGGAGTTTGCATGTATCTCTACCCATAGTCGTGGATATTTATCCAGGTCCTCTGGTAATTCCCTTCCCATTTAGATACATGCGTCTTAGAGTATTTGGCTGCTATAAATTTCCACGTGATAAGCCACTCCGTTGAGCTATCATTTGTGATAGCCAGGTTCGCTTTTGAAGGAGAGCGACCTAGCTCAGTGGGCCTTATCTGGTAAAATAAAAATAGTTTAGTTTCGTAGACAGATCTAACCATGGCGAGTACACAGTGTGGCGCTGTCGAGTGGACGGACGGACCGCTCAGCATGGCCGCGCGCACCTTTGCGGACTGGCCGGTATGCCTCCAGAAAGTACGGCTTGAGGTAGACCTCAAACAGGTTCCCCGTGATGCCCTCCACGGTGTCGTCCAGCGGGAGCACGTGCACGCGCTTGCCGTACTTCACATCCGGACACGCCTGGATGCTGCACGCACACCACCGGGGACGGAAGGGGGGGCACGCAGCAAGAAAAACAGCATCAGCAGTTACTAAGGCAGCTCGATTACACTCATGAATTTGTCGATTCAACTCAGGAGGCCATGAGATAGTAGTATGAGAATGGAGTCTTCATTTTATTTCCTTTTACGTCAAGTTGTGCGAGGAATGAAGTAGAAAGATAGGTGTTGTGGCCGAATACCGTGTAGATTATAAGAAACAGCCAATGTGGTACAGTCCTCAACACAAGTGGAGGAAACAATGAGTGAAGTTCAAGGAGGCATTAGCACAAAGAGAAGACATTTTTCTTGAATGTTGAAAGATTTGTCATTTCGTCCAAATGGGTGACACACTGTGGTAAATAGTGAATGCTCAACTCGGTGGAATGGTCGTGGGTTCAAATCCTCATCATTCCTCCATCAGAATCTTTATTTATCCTGGAGGAATCCGATGAGCTATGAAGCTCTTTCACAAATGTCCAGCAGGACACCACAATCCATTGGCTATCCACTGCTGGATGAAGGCCTCTCGCAATCCTGCAACACCACAATCCCATTTCACTGCTGCACTTGGAACTGAACCCATCGGCTCCACCATCACGGTGATGTTTTTTTGTTTGCGTTTTCTCCCTTGGCTGCCACTCAATCACCAACCTCGTCCATGGGTCGTCATCCCCTCCTAACGATGCGTGTTGCCCCAAATCAGAGATGAGCCCGTCAAGACGACGTCTTTAATTTGTGTTCGTTCCCCGACTCGTGTGTTCCTCTTTCCGCGTCTCATTGCAATTCCAAACAGGGATTTGGCTGCTATTCAGTCCCAGTAGCAGCAGCAGCATCGATAAAAAAGTTTCACTTTCAGGGGAGAAGTCAACAGTGGTCATCTTTATAGAGATAGTTTGCCTTAATACCACCAAGAAAAATACAAAATCACGGACAAAAAGTGGCACAAAGAGACTGCTCGGCACATTTTAACACTCTTGTCTGTCAGTGATTGATGTTATAATAATGTGCCGGGAAGTTAAGTTTACCGCATTAACTCTCTAATGCGTCTACGGAAATGGAGCAGAAAAAAAACTGGCAGTGTGTGTGTGTGTGGCTAAACTTTTAAAAGGAATCTGACTTTGAGCCAATTGCCCAAAGTCAATTTGTAGATGCAATGAATGATTTCATGTGACCAACAAGAATAACTTCGCTTGCAGACGGCGATGGGTGCATATCGCATAGACCGTCTCCACATCGCAGGGGTGGCCGCCTCACGGAAGGAACAGCGGCGATCGCAAATCACGATGATGAGATTAGAGCCGAGACTATCAAGTCAAGTAATCAGCTCAAAATTATAAAAATCGGCTACTTTTTGTAAATGGATTACTCCGAAAGGTTCTTGAAAAATGCCGGCCACCCCGACTTCCAACCTCCACAAGGCCGCAAACCCCCAACAAATTCACGTCCGGCGCGATGCGGCCAACAATGCTGCCAAGCCACGTCCATCAACTCCTGCCCAGCGGCACACGTGGAAAAACAAAACTTAAGACTGTACAATGAAGCCGTGGCGGGGCCATGGCCCAGTCAGCCTGGCACGGTTCGGGAGTCGCCAGGTTGTTTTGTCAACTACAGAAGCCGAACCGACCGCACCGATAACTTAACGGACGAGCTGAGACGCACGAACTAGCGCGGTGACGCCATGTCCTCACAAGCGTACTGCCATCGCACGCATTGAACGCATCATGAGCCCCAGCCCCCCCGAGCAAGATTCGGATGTTGATTTGGTTTTCGACTCTGCAGGCGCAAATGACCGGCGGCAAACAATGCGATGGGTCCCCGCGCTGGCTCGGCTCAAATGTGCCGGTGGGAAGAGGTAAAACAAGAGGACGCAAGCAAGGCACCCCCACTCCCGCCCCACTCACCTGACCACGTCGCCCAGGCGCACGCGCAGGTTGTTGCGCACGACACGGTTCATGCGGATCTTCTCGTCGGAGCACGTGTCGTCAGAGAGCACGATGCACACCGTCTCGCGGCGCTTCTTGCCCTTGAGCATCACCGTGTCTCCACGGAACAGCTGCAGCTCGTCCATCTTCACCTGGTTTTGCACCACGTCACAGCACGCAGCACGCCACACATCATCAATCGCTTCATATAAATACCGCGATTCCCATGCGGTAACCCATTTCGAGGCGCCACACGGCAGGCACACCACACACATCAGCTGATCACGTTTATACTTGAGATAAGCCATGCTGTAGCTTCATTGCAACACTGAAACCTTTCCTGTTCCGATGACGTACATGTCAGTTTTTCTTACAATTTTGTGTACGTCATCGGAACTGAACAGGAAAAAAATGTTTCATTAAATAACTTTATCGGTACCGAGGCTCCCACAAGGTCATGCGGGATGGCGAGGCAGTTTAGCGCCAGCTACCATAGAGTGCGGTCGTGTTGCTACAGTTCTCTGCAGTGAGTACAACTAAATAAAATTAATGCCTAACCACTTACACGTTCCGAGATTCAACAGTCAACGGGACACCCACCCTTCAACTGCAGTCATCTCGGAATAGGAAAGGGTTAATCTGCCGACTCCAAAACGCGACGAATCATATTGCATTAAATAATTACGAACGTTTCCCGAGTGGGCCAGAAGCGACGAGTGCTTGCCCTAGGCTACTCCAGGAGCTGGGCTCGCAGATGCAAAATAAGCGAGGGTGGTGGAGGTGTAAGTGGCGATGCCAGTACGTGCATACGCATGTTGAACTTCACTTACACCGTATGTAGCCAACCGTGCTAATCGGAGGTGCGGGGGAAGGACAGCTAAACACAAATAGCAGTTCTAAAGAAATTTTCAATCTAGATTTAAAAGTTCATAGCTCCAGTGGCTTATTAATATCGGAAGAGTGTTCTAGACGGCCGCAGAAGCGCATCTGAAAGCGCGTGATGCGGTGACCATCTTTGTTTGATGGCCAGCCAAAAGCTGGTGCTGCGAGAAATTTGCATGATGGTTTATGCTCCTTGACAAGATCAACAAGGTATCGTATTTCATCTGTGGCAAGCACTTTGTGTGTAATGAGTGCGACCTCATAATGTATTCGTTCAGCAACCAATGCATCTCAGCGAGCACTGAACGGACACTGTCAGCAGTGTTGGTGGTGGCAATGGCAGGAGAAGAGGCACGCACGCACACACCTGGGAGAGAGACACCACGCTGTTATCCTCGTTGATCGCCTCATCCACCACCAGCCGGTTGGGTCGCGCCTTCTGCTTTAGGATCGCGGTCGCCACATCGTTGGGACTGCGGAGACGTAGATGAGCAAGGAGAGTGAGCCACTTGCACTCGCATTTACTGGCCAGCGTCAAAACTCGCTCCCTCACAAAACGCACGCTCAAACTCACACGTGCATACACTCAAGCTCTTACTCATATAAATATTCTCACATACTATTTTTATGCATATACACTAACATACACTCTCACCTCACACAGTCGGCCGGGTACGGGTACCCATTTGCGACCCTGGTGCGGCCGGGTACGGCTAAGGAATCAAAACCCGTTTTGCGACCTGACAGTCATACATTAACAGTAGCTTGCACAGATTCTCACATACATATACTCAAACACGTGTCATCATGCACACAAATACACACATTCTTACAGATACACGTGCTTAACTCGCACACACATATGCACTTGCTCAAACTCATAATCACATACACACTCAATCGTTAACATACAAATAGCCACACATTCACACAAGATAAAGATTCCCAATGTAGCCTTTAACAATATTGTTGAGGCAAGTGCTGTTAGTACCTACAAAGGCCAGCACAGCACACAAGGGGATTGGAGGCCAGCACCACGCCCGGCCACCCTTGCCTCCCAAGTGCCAGTGTTTCAGGAGGGCCCTGTCAAGTTCTTGCAGGAGGGGGAAATGTTGCTGTGTATAATCCCAATTGAATAACTTGCAGGTCATTTTTCATAATTGGGATGTTTTGAACAATAGCAGTTGCACTGTGTGCTTTGTTAGCGATGGGAAGGAACTGGAGAACATGGATGACACCAATGCAGATCACGGGGAAAAATGAACTCCTCGCAGAAAGGCGCCCGAGTTGGAAATCAAACCCAGGGCCTTCTTGCCGAGGCACGAGTGTTACCAGTGCGCCACCCTACCGCCCATTCCAGAGCAAGTTGGCTTTGACTGTCGTATAGTAAAGTCTTAGCAGGACATAAGGTAAGCAACCCAGTATGTGAAAGGCGACTGAAGTAGATTTCTTTCGTAGTTTTGCGATGTTATCTTCAGGGGGCCATTCTCGTTGGCACTTTGTGATGTTGTGAGTTCTGATTTGATATTTCTGTCAGGGACTTGTGGCCGATTAATAGCACCACTCGCAACACAGGTATGGTCATAACCCACATTCTGTATGATACACTCACGCACACGCCTTTATAGGTTGTTGAGACAAGGTGTTATTGGTGTGTCCAGCAACATACCTGGCTACCTTTGTCTCCCCAACAATGTTTCAATCCTAAATCAGCCTCTCAATGAAGGACAAATCACTTGAAATTTAGACAGTTCTCATATAGTTCAAACTTAGGAAGGCCCAGGACTGGTTTTGGACTCTACTTGCTGGCGATGACAGCCATGGGACTGGAATCAAACTAAAGTCAATGTCTTTTGTAAAGCAATGGGCAAACCACTGCACCACCGTTCCCCTATAGAGTACTGCTCTCCGATGCACTTACGTTCTTCGGAAAAGGCAATTGAATATTCTGAATGTGCTGGCTCCAAATGTTTGAGGATAGCGCTAAAGGACACGATAAGTTGGAGATTATGGGAGATATTTTAGAGGCTCTGGAATAGAGTTGTTTTCACTATTATTTTCGTGGACTATGAATGGATCACCATGTACATATCAGTCATTATCCTGCTCAAATGAGGTGATGCTCATCTCTGATGGCAGGGGCGTGTCTGTCCATAAGGCCACCACTCTTGACGTCCCCAGAAAGCGGTAGCAATTTTATCAACCCTGAAGAGATGATGGGCTGCGCCAACCCCCCGAACCAGGAGTTGAACTCGCAACTGAACGTTTGCGAGCCCCTCGCTCTACCGCCGAGCCACCTGGAGCCGTTGTATACAAACGCACACATTATGGAGCAGTCGTATTGCGTCAAGAGCTGGTATCGATTGCTCAGCAGCAGTGGCCAATTCCAATCAGTCCCAGTGACGTCAAACGCACCATCGGTTTTACACCAACCCAAGTCGCCGATCGACTCGAGAAAAATCGCTCCATCGACCACGCGGATCAATACCGATGCACGGCACAGCCTCATGCCTGTCTGCACAAGGAGTTTGTTTTTTACGAGGATGTGATATTTTTTTTTAATGCCTTTGTGTGCTTATATAATCGGCAACAGAGGGAAAATGCACTCATCCAGCAGTAGCTTGACAAAGATGGACGTGTACCCTTAAGAGACATATTTGAGAGATGATTGGTTTTGGCATGTGTGCATTGCCATGTCTTAAGCACATCAGTGACGTATTAATTTGGCATTCATAGCACAGTACACATGCAATATCTGCAGTGCTTAGCATCAACTATGTCATAATTTGCATGTTAGCGCCAAACACAAATATACGATGACTTCATAAGAATCTAGAATAATAAATAACACCCATTAATCATTTGTATGTGATTAGGCCCTTAATCCAGCAGTGGATTGCGATAAGAGTTGCACATGTAAAATGTATATTTTTTTTCTCATGAAGTCATCATCCAATGCACGTGGAGTTGTCTATAGTAGGGTTATCATGATGGTCGGGCGTGGTGCTGGCCACCCACCCCCTCGTGTAGTGCCAGCCTTCGTAGGTACTCACTGACAGCACTTGCCCCAACAGTCTGTTAAGGCTATACAGGGGATCTTTGTCTTTTATCATGATGGAAATGTATGTATGTAGAACTTATTTCACGCCACACGTAGCCAACCATGCTAATCGGAGGTCCGGGGGGAAGAATTACAAACTAAAACACAAAGCAGAAACGAAGCAAATGAATAAGAAACAAACACAAGCAGACAATAGGCCTCCTTCAAGTATCCGTCTTTCCGCATAGAAAACCTAAATATTTCTTACACAACGCATTAGCAACATGGCCTTCTGGGAGTGCATCATTTCAGCAGCATTGTTCAAAACTTCGACCGGTGTGAAATCACGGAAAAAATACTTTGTGATTAAGTGACGAAACGGATATGTGAAGGTGACATTGCCTGCTTATTAATTTGCTGCTTCTACCTCTTCACAAAAATGCTAATGGTTATTTTGAGAAGTAAATAAGTAGCTAGGAATAGTGGGGCTGTGGGCAATCATGAAGAGAGGCGCTGCCATAGAGGATGATTCTTCTACTGGTGGGCCACAATCTTGATTTGAAGCTTTCGTGACTGCAGGAATCCACTCTTTGGTTCTTTCGGTAAAATCACGATCGAAACGTCGTGATTTGGTTTATTTTATTTCTACCTACGTGACTTACCAAAAGAACCAAAGAGTATGGTGGGCCAAAACCAAATTGGCCCACTGAGAAATATTAGTGAGAAGAGAGGTAACAAGAGCTAGCGACGCGATGAGATTAGAGAGGTAAACCATGCGATTAAAAATACAGATGAGTGAGATAAAAGCAAGATGAGAAAAAAGAGAGCTGTAGATGAGAACTAGACGATATAAACATACAAGAGCTGTGGAAAAAAGCGAAAGATTAGCGGTCACATGCACATGCTATGTCATATATAAGTGATGACATCATGAGATGGTGTCAAACGAGCTGCCGGCACAAGCCAGTTGTGTTCTAGGACACCTGCAACAGTCGATAAATGCAGTGTGCAACATTGTTCAAAAGGGAGGGTAGTATCGTACAATAGTATTTATTGCAATATGACTGAAGAGCAATCTATAACCAAAATGTGATCACTTACAAACGTTATATTGTTAATTACATATTTTCGTTAAGTAATTCTATGGATAATACACCATTGTTCGAGTGAACTTTTGGTATGCATATTATAATGCATGTCTATGTGTACGCTGCCTGTGGAGGTTTTAAATCCAACAAAGCGAAAGGTGAAAAACCAAACACAACTGGGCATCAGAGGATTTATGAGCCAAGGATGGTTGCAGTCACTGTGTCACTGCCCATGTCTCCTCTGGGTTTCCTTAAACCCCCTTTCTATATAGCAGCTTTATAGTAGCAACTATCACTCTCATCAGGTCGTCACTTTCAAATTGCTCCACACCTCTCGACAGGTCACACCGCGAGCCGCACAGCCCGATTCTTGCCAATGTTTCACCAGAAAATTCTGACCGCCGCAAATGTATTTAAAAGTCCAGGTTCCACATAATGAAACTCACAAAAATTAATGTACCGCTCTGCACAGATGAAGACGAAGGTGGTGCTTCGTTTCCGGTGGTGGCCCTGCGGTTGTGGTGTTAATTCCCACGGTGTAACAGCCAATTTGAGCATTTTCCTGCATCGAGCATCCAATTTAAAAAAAAATCCAAATGAAGCGTAAGAGTCAATGATTTCCGATTTAACGTTTTCCCACATGTTCAGGTGGATCAGCGATACAGCCAGCAGTTTCCCAATCGGAAGGTTGCGAGTTGAAATCTTTGCTGGAGGTCGATCATTCCTCTGTGGGGATGTAAAGTGGCGTTATGTATAGAATCACCCCCACCATAGGAATGTGGAATTTACACCACTAACTCAGGGCTGGAAATAAAAAAACTAAACTATTTTTATTTCACCAGGTAAGGCCCACTGAGCTATATAGCTGTATCAGAAGTAACATGGCCACAAACAATAGCTCAAAGTGGCTTGTGTAAATTTATTGTAGCCAAATACTATAAAACACACGTTTTTAAATGTGTAAGTAAAAACTGGACCAGGAGAAAAAGCCACACCACCACAAGGAGACACGCAAACTCCAAATATATAAGTGTCAGGGTTGGGATTGAACCCCCGGGTCTCATGTTTACCTTGAAAAGTAGTTAACATTTCACCACCATGGTGCCAACTATTACAAGAGTACTGTTAAGCACAGGAGTTATTGCATGTGTCGCGTGTCATGGATGGAAAATTAATCCATCACATGGAAAAAGAGCAGCACCTCAATACTTATATAAGCAGGAAGTCCACTTTCAATCGTTCAATTTTACTATTCTATTCCCCAGTAAGAAGTGTCACTGTCATTGGTGTCTTCACCGTGTGCCTCTAGCTGATGGCCATCGCCCAAGACCATAACCAACTCCTGTCAATTACCAAATCAATTATTTTTTTTAATTAATTGAGGAAAGCCGCCAACCACCTCTTGCAATGGCCGATCGTATTTCCTTGCCGATCTGCCGCACAGCGAACTTCACACCACCCTGCCTAATCCTCGCTGCTAATCCCCCTGGTTACTTGCAACAGTCTCTCCACATGACTCCCCTTGGCAGTTTATCAAGTGTAATATCAACTGCTTACTACTCTCGGATCAACGTTTTCTTGGCAATTGGGTTCACAATAATGTTTAGTCCTATTCTTTGGGTCTTTCGGTAGTCACGTAGATAGGTTCAAAGAAAATAACGAAAAAAACTATGACGTTTCGATCGCGACACCCATTTCAAACCTTTCTAAGCAGTTTACCTTTAGAAGCTAACCCCCTCTTCCTGATGACGAATGCTTGTGTTGCGATCGAAACGTCGTAGTTTTTATATTTTCTTTGAACCTATCTACGTGACTTTACCGAAAGACCCAAAGAATATGAATTCCTGCAGTCACGAAAGCTTTAAGTCGAGATTTAATGTTTAAACTAAATTTGAAGCTTTCGGGACTGCAGAAATTCATATTCTTTGGTTCTTTCGGTAAAGTCACATAGAAAATAAAATCAAATAAAAGAATACGTTTCGGTTGCAACACAAGCAACCATCATCAGGTAAGAATGAATGATAAAACAGACACGGAAACACAAGCAGACACATGCGGAGAGAGACACACACACAAAGACATACAGAAGGACAACGACTCTGCCTTAAATAGAGAGAGGGGGGAGGGGCCGGGGCAGAGCGAGGACTGCAGAGGACAAATAAGTGGATGTTGTCTGCCGATATTGTTTCCGTGTCCGTTTCCTTGGTGTCCCACTCGGTGTCATTGCGTCTCTCTCTGCATGTGTCTGCCTGTGTTGTTTCAGTGTGTTTTTTATCATTCATTCTTACCTGATGATGGTTGCTTGTGTTGCAACCGAAACGTCATATTCTATTATTTGATTTTCTACGTGACTTTACCAAAAGAACCAAAGAGTATTTAATGCTTAGTCCTGTAATTAACTCACAGAAATTTTTATTTTTTATTTTTAACGAGTGTTGCAACATGCATAATGGGTCCCCTAAACTGAATAACAATGTTGGTACAATTCATAGTTTGACTATATAGTAAAAATCATTTTGCCCTATTATCCGCTCTTCCGATTGATCATTGCCCCAGGATCGAGCTGCAGATATCCCCATTCACAAACCAATTCTTATTATCCACAGACAAGCCAAGTATCCAGAAAGTAGCAGCATTTTTGTTATCTAATGGTTCTGAGACTGACACCACCCCCCCACCCCAAGGGCCATATTTGTGGCCACGGAGGCTCCAGCAGTGGCCCACAAAGAGACGTGGCTCGCCAAAATGAAGAGATAGACTAGTGAGAGATGAGAGACGAGAACTGTAGAAAATAAAAATTAATGAGATCAAAATGATAAGAAACATGTTTACATGACTTGGGGTCTGAAGTCCTAACGTCCCAATACTTCCATTTAGTTGTCATTCCCCCGTACCTCCGAATAGCATGGTTGGCTACGTACGATGCGAAAGTTGAACGTACAGATATATACATGTTACATGGCCCACAAGCACACGTTCATTGGTTCATTGGAAAATAGAGCTGAACCCTTATCTACGCTTGTCCATTGGCAAGTCATCTGCCAGCTGTCTCCCAGAAGTGCAAAACTCGTCCTATTATCCGTACTTATCTGTGGATAAGGGGAGTCACCTAGAAGTAGGGTTGCTGCGATACGATATCGAAATTCACGATCGCAATTATCGCACGTTTCGAATAACTTTGCAATTGTATTTCTGCACTTCTTGTACGAATTAAGATATAAAACGTCCGCAACGACAGTTCACTCAATTGAGGCTGCCAGGGGTCTTAGAACCTTTACTGTCTGTAAGAAACATGCTGCCAGTTTTAC
Organism: Lethenteron reissneri; assembly: GCF_015708825.2. NCBI lineage: Eukaryota > Metazoa > Chordata > Hyperoartia > Petromyzontiformes > Petromyzontidae > Lethenteron > Lethenteron reissneri. Next base: position 10,961,593 of record NC_083782.1, read on the forward strand.
ACAACTGTTAATGACAACCAAATGTAAGAAGTCATTAAAAAGCCATGCTGTTAATTGCTACACAAACAAACATTCTAAAAATCATTATTTATGGATAAATAGCTATTTATTTATAACTTAAATTCTGTTTGTTAATTCCTATGTCGGCAGGAATAGAATATTTAAAATAACTGTGAATTGTATTCACGTTGTAATTCAGGGTATATTTTGCAAGACAGGTTACGATTATCACAGAATGTCGAACGATGAATCTTAGTTTCACCGCATCGCAGAAAACCTACCGAGAAGCGACTCATTTCCACATTTATCCTAGAAGAAAATTGGTTGTTGGAGTTTAATAGAAGGGAGTTGAACTGTGATATGATGTACAAAATTCAAGTTGAACATTCAGTGAACTTCAGTTTCATTAATTTACTTGACATTAAACCGATGATAAATTGGTAGCTTTATTGGTATCAATACTCGCGAAAAACGGACTCATTCCAATAATTTCCAAACTACCAAATCACAAAGATAAAAAAAAACAATGTTACAAAGCTTTGAGTGCTAAATATATGGAGCAACAGATCAGTTGTGATAATCAAAAATCCCACGTGTTCGTGCACAAAGCTTTTGAGTTTATGGAAGGGGCTAAGATTTTGTTTTACAAAAAACCGGTACAGCACACTGTAAAACTGCCGTTGCTGTTATTGCGCCATAGATTTTTTTTCTCCCCGCAAAAATGTGAGAGGGTCGGCAGGATGAGGAAACATTGGCAACTTGTAATCTGCACGAGCCTTGCATACAGAACGAGGAAGTGTGGGTACTCGCTCAGGCACGCACACAAACATCAACACCAACACAAGGACCGACACTCCCATGCACTCCAAATACACCCACAAAATTAACAAAGCTCCCTGTATGGCCTGCATAGAATGTTGGGCCAAAGTGCTGTGAGTGAGCACTTAAGGCCAGCACGGCACACAGGGCAGGTTGTACTGGCCAACATCACACCTCTGGCGGCATTTTTCTCTGATGTTGACACAACAAAAGACAAAGATCCCTCGTATAGCCTTCGACTGTTTGGACAAGTACACAAACTGACACAAGCAGGTGGTACTCACCCACTGAGAAACATGAACACACAAATTCAGATACAAGGACACGCAATGGGACATTCATAAGTACGCTTGCACAATGACACTTACAAACAGGCACAATACATCCAGAGGATACTGTAAAAAAGCAAGTTTGCTTAATATACATTTGAAATATGAACTAAAAGTTTAAACAATACTAATTTGGAAAAGTAGTTTACAGGTTGCTGCTGCACAATTGTATTAAACTCTCACCACTACCACCAATGTGCCATTAAGTCACTTTACTTTAACGCTCAATGCAAGGTTATGTCAAGGTCAAGAGGCCATCACAGCTATTGTATTGCCACAGCAACCTCACCATGAGTTTCTTCTTTCTTTGACCAGATATCCATGGTGTGCTTAGCCTCAACGTTCATCACCATCAAAAGGCATTAATCATGGTCCCTGACCTATGTCACCATATACACTCCTGATATATATTACAACAATAATGGTGTACTGGCTGGCAGAAAATCGTTGGCCTCAATTGGGTAATTCCAAGAAAGATTTAATTTGCCTTTGATCATTTAAGATGGAACCAAAACGAAAACAGCTTTTATCTTGCAAATATATACATGTGGCCCTTGTATCTTGCATCCATAAAGTTTGCAGCATCATTATTGGAAATACAGAAAATGAGAATCACGGTGAGAACACGACTCTACTAGTCTTGCATATGGCAATATGCTCAGGAGCTAAATGTCGAGGTCTGCTATCCACAAGAGGATTTCAGGGGAGTGGAGTAGTTTCTCTTCCTCCATTGGGGGAGCATAGACTACAGTGGCTTACTATATGGTCTACTAGGTTGTTGGGGGGCGCCCCCCAACAACCACAGCAGTGGAGAGAGCGCGGCACTCCCTCAGGGCAGCAGTATGGTCTATAGTTTGGGTTGTATGGGTCAGTAATGAGAAAAACTGACGTCACAGCCGCCTCACTCCCGTATTCTAAAACATCAATACAGTGGTGTCACAACCTAACTCTGAAAGATGTTTTCATTTACAACACTTCAAGTTAATGTTGAAGAACCCATGACACATGTACATATCTTCAATATAAAAAGCTATGTTTTTCAGTGTAATTTCTTGATGACACACGCTAGAATAAAAATCACGCCATTTAATGTGAAATGTGCACATACGTAAATGCAACTTAAAACAAACCTGGTCAAACTCAAGCAGCTGCCCACTATGAATTTCGGTGGGTGGAGAAAAAAAAAACACGCGCATCGATCTCAAGAAATCAAATGCTCCAAATTGCAAGTGGGTGACTCTTGCCGGTGATCAATACATCCATCGATTACCAACATCACACGAAGCACACACACCACACATCTCGAATACCAACTACACCCCCTACCAGCCCATGCCATTCCAAGAGTATCAGTGCAGTCAGTCCCAAAGTGTTTCTTAGAATTTCCAATGTAAATTCTTAAAATTGCTTCTCTTATTGTTGTCAGGGCAACCACCACCACACCTTGCCATTGCTCCGTCTCTCTCTTCCCTCTGCTGGATTTTGCCGCTGTTGCAGTTGAACTCCAACCTCTGCACATTGCACTTCGTACGGTTTACGTCAGAGTAATACTACAGTGTAGGTTCTGGCAAATATGCTGCATCACTCTCCAATGTTTTCAGGGGGTGCCACGTGTCGTTTGAAATGGATGTCTGTTTAGCATCGCAAGCTGACAGCTTTATCAGGAACTGAACATCTTAATGTTTCGCTTCACGATAGAAACTAAAAACACAGATAGACGTTTAAAATAGTTAAGGTGTCTGCCCACTTCATGGAGGGAAGGATGAGGTGTTCATTACCATCGGTGGCAATGGAGGCAGATGGAAATTAAACAATCCCATAACCCACACCTCCGATTAGCATGGTTGGCTACATACGGTGCGAAAAAAGTTTAACATACATACAGAACAAATATTCCGATCACTTCTGAAATTACGCAAAGTAGTAGTCAATTTAACCTGCCCCTGGAGAGCTGATGGGCCAATTTGATCCACTTCAACAAAGGCGTGATCTCCAATTGCGAGTAACGCACTTTCTTTATAAAAACTCGAGAAGCACACAAGGGTGTGAAATGTATGGTGGCTCGCCAACAACTCGGACAGAACAAAGAAAACCATGGAACACGAGGCCAAAAGAATCCATCTCTGTGACTCAACATTCTGACCAAGAATGCTAAGAACAGAGGCGAGATCACCTGCAGCCACCGCAAATCTGCAAGACAGCAACATTTGTCTTCGTTGACGTAACAATTGTGACTTTGGTCATCATTACACTCAGGCCTGTCCGTGTCTATCACAAGACAAAAACAGATAGATCAAGAACCACACAAGATAAGTGATTTATACCCAGGGTAGAATGATTGCAAAAGCCGAGTGGGAAACCTTATCCATCCACAACCTTCCAAGTTGGTCGAGAGAAAAACATGGTTAACCTCAGTGCTACTAATCCTCCTGCCACAGACGTACGCTTTTCTTACAAACCAACGTGCTCTACATTGTGTGCTTAATGTTAGGACACGTGACATTTTTTTCTATTTTATTAGACAAAATTATAAAGCGAAATGGAAAGCAAAGTATATAAACTACAACCATGCACAGTTCCTTAGCCACTTGAATACGTTTAGTACCTAAAAATCCTACCGCTACATTAGTAATACTAGATATGAAATTTATTCATAAAGCTTCAAATTATAGCAACTTTAAAGTTCAAAATAAAGCAGATGGCAGTATTTTGTTTTTACCAACGGACATGAGTATAGTAGAACCTCAAAATGACAAATAATGTACAAAACTCACACTCTGGCCAGTGGACAAGCTCTCAAGTGACTACCTGGAATAAAGTGGCTTCCACTTGCCATGTTCCATAGGGCAAAATCCAAAGCTAAATGGTGGCCGTGTGCAAGACCAGAGAAAGCACAGGCATAGCCCATTCTCACAGCTCGTCAACAATAAAAATCTAACAATTAGAATTAATATCGTCTTCCAGCCGCAGCGAGCGTGGCGCAGTGGGTACATCTGATAGTGGGGGCGAGTCTATTCATGATACCCCCAGCAGTTATTTTACAGATTCCGGATGATTAATCAGGCTGTTACGACCATGAATTTGGCCATAATGTTTATTACCTAACAATAGTTGAGGCCTCTAACTAGAGCATCACCTGGCTGGATTATTTACATATCATCATCAGCCATGATCAAGCCACTTCTGGATGTACCCATTCCGTCGTCATCTCAAAGGGTCCCGAGATTTCACAATTATTTAACCGCACACAAGCCAATTTTATAACTCCATCTCTGCAGAGGTCATCGTTCCATTACTTTAGACCATTGATCATCATCCTAAGTGACGTGTCCTGCCCCAAACTTTATTACTTAAAGTGTATGTTACCTATCATGCTAATATTCCACTGTTTTCCAGTTGTACTTATGTTTTGCACATTTATCAGTCCTGGCTTGGAGCCCTAGTTAAGCTTTTCAACATTTTTCTGCATTTCAGAGCTATTGTTCATTACAATAACTATATCAGGTACATAATCCTTACTCAATTTGCATTTAGAAGTTTGTCTTCGACCCTGGTGCGGCCGGGTACGGGTAGGCCGTGAGTCACTGGTGAGTAACCGTTTGTCACTCATTTCTGAACGTCTTGTCTCTTCTCACAATTCACGTTGCTAGAATCAATCCACCCGCGTCTGCAACATGGCTTCATCCCAGAGGTCGCAATCAGGTACCCAATACCCGTACCCTACCTGTACCCGGCCGCGTACGGGTAGGGCCGGGTACTGGTACCCGTTTGCGACCCTGGTGCGGCCAGGTACGGGTAAGGAATCAAAACCCGTTTGCGACCTCTGCTACAAAGTAGTTTGGCATGTGAATGCAAATTTTTGTTGCTTTCTTAAATGCCATCTTTACGTCGCTATTTATTGTTAACGAGCCTAATTACCCTTGCTGGCTTTTAGCTTCTAGGTTGCTTCCGAGAAGCCAGCTAGTTGCGCAAGCAAACTCATTCAATGTAAGAGGAAATGGACCATATTCGTGAAAACATAATCATGCGGTAATAAGATCAGCCTTAGCAATTAAAATTCACAAGAGGTTTGAGATCTTTTTTGTAATAAAAATTGTTCAATACAAAAAGTGTACTTGGCAGGGAATGCAGAAATATTTTGTAATGTTTTCCACTTAACAAATCCAACTTGAATCTTTCTACAATTAGAGTTGCCAAACCATATTATTTATTTTAAGGCTATACATATTAAAATTATATATAACTAGGCCGTGTATTATGAGATGTCCAGCAACTTTACGAATGGAATTTAACGTTGTGATCGTGCAACTTTCCAATACTATTTAGAGCTTTCTCGTGACATCGCTGAAGTGTGACAATCTTACCTTTTACTACACAACACATGGTATGCAAGCTGGGAGTTGGCACTACAAGTCACGGCATGGTGCGCAGCGCCGTCTGGGAACCATGCGGATATTATATCAGTGGGCACCAGCGTAATGGAGAAGGTTAAAAGCGGAAATATTGGTGCTCAATCTAAGAGACAATTTTACATTGTTTCAGGGTGGAATTAGCGGTTTCCTATTAACAGAAGCAAATTTAAGTTGCCACACTTTGGATGAAAGTACTTATGCTAATTAAATTGCAATGCTGTGTTTTTGAGTCATCATAACCTTAATTATGATCAGCCCGTTTAAAAGGTCAACACAAAGCAACCCAGATGTTATGTGTCAGTAAATGCAATTCAAATGCCCAGTGTATTAGAAGAAGCCACAATTCACAATTAGTGAACTGGTATTCAGACATCTACATAATAATTATGCCTTCTTTGGAAGCTACACAGGCCTAAAAAAAACTAAAATATAAAAATATTGTTGAGCTGCGTATATTTAACTGCTCTCCACTCTGCAGCTACCGTACCGGCCCCCGAAACATACATTCAGGAAACTCGGTATAAACTTAAAAACCCTTTGCCAACTCACTATTTACACAAACACAATGCTCTGGAAGTCAAACAAAAAAAAAACAAAGCACACACTGTTTGGAGGTTCTACTGCATGCAAGCGACCGCATCAGTCCTGTCCAGAGCACTCCCTCATGTTCCGGTTCAGATAAATGACCATGTTGAGGTGCGAGGGGTGCAAGCTTGTGCACAGTCGCATGAAGTCCAGTCCGGCGGTCGAGAAAATCTTGTCGGCCGGTGAAGACGTAGCCGGCAGGCAAAGCACTTGCTTTGCCACACGGCTGAGGTAGGGCAGGCGGCTCTGGTTGTCTCGCCACCACACGAGTGGGTTCACCCCGCGCGGCGTCTGTTTCTCGTTGAAGTACTGCTCCGCCTCCTTGTACACGATCGCTTCGATGTCGCTGGATCCCACCACCGCCACCTCCATGTCGTCGGCGAAATCTGAGAATCCGGCGAACAGCTGGTCGAGGCCTGACACGTGGATGATGGTGGGCTTGACGACCGACGGATCCCGGTTGGCGGACGGATCCTGGCGGTTGAAGTCAATGGCCTTGGCGAGGACGTGGCTTCTGACGGCATCCGCGTCCGGCCCCGAGAGGAACTTGAGGCCGCGGAAGCGCGGGTCAAGCGCCGCGGCGTACAGTAAGAAGTCGACATGGGGTGCCGTCGGGAACTTCCAGCGCTCCTCCAGCTGCCACTTGACGCGCTCTTTCAGCTGCTGGATGTGGGGCGAGTCCACCACCTCGACGCCATCCAACGTGTAGTGCACGGCCTCCAGCGCGCGGATCAGCCCCTTGACCAGGACGGGAACGGTGGAGGCGGACACGTGCGTCTCAGAGCCCAGAAAGGCCGTGGCGTGCACAAATGGCTCCAGCAGCGTCTTCAGCTCCATGAGCATGTCCCACTGCTGGGGCATCACCAGTTCCATGGGCGCGCTCGGCCATGACGGCATTACTGCCATGTCACCCAGCACGGCCGCGATGGGCACGCGCAGCTCCAGCAGCCGGTCAATCATGTCGAAGGTGGTGTTCCAGCGTGAGGGCGTGTCCACCACCAGCGGGCACTCGATGATGTTGTACTCCTTCTCACGCACGCTCAGCTGGCTCAGAGCAAACTCGCTCTTGCGGAAGTACTCCACCAGCTGGCGTGCTACGTCGACCGCGCGGTCCAGCGCCGGCAGCTTGGAGATGCCGTGGTCCTTGACGATGAGCTGCAGGCTGTGGGCAGCGCATTGCACGGGCTTCCAGCTGTACGCCTCCTCCAGCAGCCTGGCAGCGGCTGACATGTTCTCGCCGGTGTCGTGCACCATCGACACGATCTTGGCGGGCTCCACCTCGAAGCGCTGCAGCGCATCCTCAATCCACTGGCGGATCACAATGGGTGTGTGGCTCTCCAGCACGTTGGTGCTCTCCAGAAGGAAGTTTCGCAGCTGCCAGTCCTCGTCGATGAAATGCACCGAAACGGACATGTAGGCGTCAACTGCAGCGCTGTTCCACACGTCGCAGCTCAGCGACAAGCCTGACGCCTTCTTGAGCTCGGCAATGCACTGCTGCTTCACCTCGCTATACTTCTCTTCCAGCATCTTTTCAAAGTAGACCACGGAGGGGACCGAGTAGCCGGGCTCCAAGAATGAAAGAAACTCCCTGAAAGCCACCCCATTCACGAGATCCAGTGGACGGAGGTCCTTCACGATAACCTGCAGCAGGAGGCCTGTGATGGACCGGGCCCGGTCTTGGGCACAGCGACGTCTTCGGACCTTAGGGATGGTCAGCTTAATCTCCTTTTTGATCCTGAAATTAAGAGCGGGCAAGACAGTTACTCATTCTGCACTTCCGATCTACAGGCAAATTTAGTGTGATAAAACTGCTGCATGAAATCCGAAAAGTAGATCAACAATGCAGTAACCTCTAAAATGACAGTTACTGTCCAGCTAAAGTTATAGAATGGCTGAAAAATAAGCACCTTTGAAAAATGTTGTAGCAGAAATACAAAAAGTGAAAAAGTCAAATGGCGGGGGCCACTCATCTCAGTTGATAACCCCAAGCCACGCATTAATTCTACATTCCCCATGGTAGAGGTTAATCTCATGACAGGACAACTACTGTTAACTTCACAACAAGAGGATGGCCTCAGTTGGCCTAAAGCCAGGTTTTAAACTTCAAGTCATTAGAATTGCGAATTGAATGCCTAGGTTTTAATTAAATAAACACAATTTAACAATGCATGAGGCCTAATTTGATTATGCAAGTGGTGACCACTTTAAAACACGATCTAAAACCCGAGCCCTGGCAGGTGCGTCATCAGAGAGGTTGGCAGTATCAAAACGCGCACGATCAAAGATAATGAACTCGTGAGTGCATGAGTGCTTTCTTACCGGACATCGGTAGTGTCGCGATGGCTGTCCTCCAGCGACAACATGTTGGGATGCTTTCTGTTCAGGTGTTTGTTCATCATGGTGGTAGACTTGTGATAGGTGAGCGTCAGCAGACAGGTCTTGCACTGCACTTGCTTTCTTCCCTCCATCATTGTAAAGTAATCCCAACATTTGGAATGTTTAACGCGGCCCGGCGTATGGGACTCGTTGCTGGGCGTGCAGGTCATGCTGTCAAATCAAATTGAGGCTTGTAAGGAAAGGGTCAGTATTGAGAAAAGCCAACATTGTTTCTGCAACACGTTCATCAATTGCAACATTACATGAACATCACCCATTATTACAAATTTACTCTGGTATACAAAGGAACGATGCATCTAGGAAGTAACCGACTATAAAAAAATAGTTAATCAGTCATGAACTGAATTAAGGCCTCCCCACGACGTGTTGGTCGTGGAGGTTTTTTGACCATACTTCACCACATCACGCTGGTCAATGCGGGTTGGTGAAGGGTAGGCCACAAACCGATTTGGATATCACTCAACACTGACATTACATTAGTGCCCGGTAATTGAACTATACAATATTAAATGACAAACAGAGAAGCTACCCCGGGGCACGTGGTGCTGTTTGTAAAGATTTAATTGTGTGTCAAATGTTTCTCATAAATGCAATGTTTCAGACACATTGGTTCCGATATATACCATTAACAGCAGTTGTCAAACAAAAAGCCACAAACCAATTGTCTTCAATGGTTTAGATAAAGGACAATGGTAACAATTAATCTTTATTGGTGAAAAACCAAAGCCAAAGTAATCTTACTATATTAAACTAAATACGAATTATAAAACAAATATTCCAAACAAGTTTTTGACGCTTACGAATACTCAAAACACACAATGCAAAAAATAGCTTCTAATGCACCACTTCCAAGGTTGAGCTTATTAAATGACAAATCAGAATCAATCCCTTTTCCATATGTTGGACAGTTTTCACAGGCACTTTAATGTATGGAAATCCAAATCCACTGAGATACAATATTAACAATTATAAAGATTTACAAAACAAAAAATCCTTATGGAAATGTTCTGAAATACGAGCACATCATTCGAGTCCCCATAGATTAAACCCGTACAGGCAGAACTGGTAATGAAACTATAAAACCAGTTATATTGGGTCCAAGGAACGCATCAAGTGCACTGGAAAGCACCAGACACCACCATCACCATCACAAAAATCCATTAACCCGCGCAGTTTCCATATGACAATGCTTCACTTTTTCGAGGTACTTTACTACGCAATTACGCTCACCGTACTATACGCGCATGCACACACAACACAATACATGCTAACCAAGGAAGAAACAATGTTGCGGAGGCGGTCAGAGGCACACAGGCATTGCCTACGTGGACCAAGAGTATCCGGAAAACGAGGAAAAAAACTCAAATTACAGACAAAGCCCAAGAGGGCCTCTTATGGCAGAACTTCCCCGTATGAAGTGAAATGGACTCACTCGTTTAGAACACGACTGTGATGAGTATTTAATACTGTAGTGTATGCACCCCAAGTCACACGTGAAATAGATTTTCATCCGAATGTGTTCTGGCTTTGTTATAAAGATCCCTCTGCATGTAGCTGGACAGAGATCAATTACAACTCCAGTACTGCAAGACTAATAACAGAACCCATTCAATTTCACTAGAATTCACGGGAACATTGATCCATGTTTACATTATTTTCACAGCTTCAATCTTAAATTCATGCCCATATAACCTGTAATATACATATGGTATATACAAAGAGATAGGTGAACGATCGACGGTTAAACAGACAACCGGTGATCAGTACTGCGTCTCCACTTATTGTTCGAGCAAAAAGCGCGGCCATTTCCGCCATTTGCACTCGAATAAAACGAGGACCTCTAAACCCCGGGCGGGAGGGGTGACAGCTCCCAGGTTAGCTCTTGGACTCTTATTAAAGGGGATACTCGAGGGGTCTTGGGCTCTCCATGGGTGTCTGGGGTTCGCGCTCTCGCTTTGAAACCTGGGCCTACAAGTGGGGGACCCGGGTCAACGGGATTTATCTGGATACCGGGTCCCAAATCACGGGGCCTCAGGGACGGGGCCACGGGGTCTCGCCCCGGGGATTGTGGCTCCTAAACCTCTTGGGTTTACGATCCTGGGGGGTTCCCAGTTCCCTGGGGGGTTCCCGGTCCTGAATTCTCATGACGAGGCAAAACTCGCGCGGCCCAACGAGTCGGCAGCTCAGGTATTTGGTGCAAATATACGGGCGGCGCGGATTAAAACACGACGGAAATTATCAGAAAAACGACGAGAGTCGAAGAGGAAATCGTAAACGAGCAAGACACGAGACATGCGCGGGGAGACCACGGGGAGGGATGGAGGGATGGAGGGAGGCTTCGCGGCCCGCGCAAGGCCCCGGGTTCGCGCCCTGGGCCTGACCACGTCCAGGCGAGCGCAGGCCTCGCAGGGGGCCCTCGTCCCGTTGCCTCGCCTCAACAACGAAACCGGGGCCCCGCAATTTTAAAAAAAAAACGACAGCGCGCGATGTTGCTATTTACTTAGAACCCCGATAGAAAGAGAGACACTTACTCTGCCGAGGCCATGACGAGCACGAAGAGACGTCGAGTGATTAAGAAGTGGATCGCACGAATCGAGCTCCGTCTGCCAGAGGCTCGACGACGGCGGCGATGGCGGAGGGCGGGAAGCGCGATGACGTCACCGAGAGGTGTGACGTAACGACGCGCCGCGCCCAACTGCGTCAGACGCGGGTCCTTACGTCTCCGCGTCGGGCCGTGACGTCACGGCGTACGGCCGGGAATTGCTTGGGCGAGCGGGCGTGACGTCACGACGTCGCGTGGCACAGCACGTGCACGTCGCGGCGTGACGTCACGACGCAAAGTCGAGGCGGGTCACGCCTCGGCACCCGCGCGCGGTCGTGACGTCGTCACGTTGGCCCTGACGTCATTACGCAACGACGGAGATAGAGCCAACGATTGTTGTATAACGATTCAAAACTACAAAGAATCGATTCGCGAATCTAAGCTGATGCGATCCACCACATCTCCTATAATCAATAACGAATCGATTCTACGCGCGTGATCAATGGCAGGACCGGCCGTGGTCTATCCGCTGCTGGGTGGTGCATACGCGGCGGCCAGGCGACGTCACGGCCGCGAGCGAGAAAATGGCCGATGGACGAGACTCACGAAATGGCAGCCGAGGGCGGAGATGGAGCGAGGAGATCAGACAACGCGATGAGATCATCGTAGAACTATCTTTTATGTAATCCCCCCCCCTGTTGGTGGAGCGCCACGGTGGCGAAATGTTGACTACCTCGCCAGGTATACGGGAGGTCGTGGGCTCCGACCCTGTGACGCCTGCTGCCGCTGATGTGTATGTGGAGTTTGCGAGTTTCTCTCCCCCCGTGGTCGCGAGTTTCTCTCTCCCCGTGGTCGCGAGTTTCTCTCTCCACGTGGTCGCGAGTTTCTCTCTCCACGTGGTCGCGAGTTTCTCTCTCCACGTGGTCGCGAGTTTTTCTCTCCACGTGGTCGCGAGTTTCTCTCTCCCCGTGGTCGCGAGTTTCTCTCTCCCCGTGGTCGCGAGTTTCTCTCTCCCCGTGGTCGCGAGTTTCTCTCTCCCCGTGGTCGCGAGTTTCTCTCTCCACGTGGTCGCGTGGATTTCTCCCCGGGTCCTCCGGGTTGTCTCTCCACTTAGAATCGTGTTGAGAGTATTTGGCCGCTGTACATTTCCACATGATACGCCACTGCGTTGAGCTATCATCTGTGACCGGGTCGCTTCTGAAAAAGAGCTAAAAAGCTCAGTGGGTTGAGTGTAAAGTGCAGTCTCCAAACACATATCTTCTCTGGCCTTTATATGTGTGTGCTATGGAGAAGGGGCATTGCCCGAAACGTCGTTGGTGTATATTTGTTTCGGTTTGAGGCCACGCACCGGTGTTGACGAATGCAAAGTCACGCAAGTCACCGAAAGAACCAAGAAGATGAATCCCTGCAGTCACGAAAGCTTTAAATGGAAAGTTGACGAATGTGTTGATGGGTTTTTGTGTGAGATGGGTCGTGGCGTTGTTGGACTGCGAGAGATGGTGAAGGCTTCGGGAAACATTAATTCAGCAGTAGATTGACCATGGCTGCTGATGAGACAGTCACTGGCAATTAAATGTCTCAAAGCTTAAGAAACTACTTAAATCAGATTACATTTAAAATAGTATTGAACAAAACATTGGTCTATTATGTATTAAGGTGGGGGTGGGCGGATTTGTCAAAACAAGGTTGTACCATATAGCATGCTCTTGGGCATGATTAAGGCTTCCCCAAGCCGTTGCCAGCTGTCACTGCCGACACGAAGACACTGGGCTGTCGCCTGCCCATGAACTGATCTTAATCGCCCCATCATTGCGGTGGACGGCCTGTGGTTGTATTTCCACCTTTGGCTCTCATTCTGAAACCAACCTCGACCATTGTGGCCTTCATCCCGTCTCGCGACGCTGGGTGTTCTCTTGCTGTGGTCTGGGACTGTTTAGTTTTTGCTGCCTTATCCAATCTCCATAAATGGCTTCTATGATGTATCATTTATTGATATTGCGTAACTTGCTTACCATTTTCTCTATTGCACTCATTTTGTGTTGTGTGCCGTGTTTTGTAGTGTTTGCTGTTGTAACTTGCTGACCCGCCCATACTTGACATCTATGAAAAAGAGCTTCATAGCTCATCGGATTTCTCCCGCAGTCTAAATACAGTGATGTCCAGGGCCGTCCATAGTGGGGTACGGGGCCTGGGGCAAATCCCACGCTGTGGGGGACCCCGACGGCTCCAAACTCTGAACACCGGGCGGTCACTCACCGTACCCAAAGGACACCCCTCGGGTCATGTCCAAGCCCATTTGCTAACCTGAATAGTCAACACGATGTCTCCGATTTCAATTGGATTTTTTTTTATTGCAAATATTTGGAGAAAATACAGGGTGCTTAAAAAAAATCTTCACACTTCTGAGAATTTTGCAACAATACCACAAGAAATGCTCCTCCGGGCTCTGGAGACCACCTGGAGAAGATTCCAGGCATGCGTTGACAATGATGGCAAACGAGTGGAGACTGAATTTTTAGATATATTAACATAGATTTGTTATGTTACAGTGTATTATCCGTTATTTTTCCATTAAAAACGATAGTTGTACGGAAGTGTAAAATAATTTTGAAGCACCTTGTATTATTCACCACCTCTAATTGTGCTGCTGAAGAGCCAAACAGCTGATGGAAAATAACTACAGGAAATGGTTAAAGTATTTCATTTATTGTGCTCAAAATAAATGATTGCAACAAAAGTAATTCCCAAGCCTCGGACAACTTTACAATCTGTAAGGCTTAGAATACACATGGTGCCAATTATACAAGACTTAAACTCAAGACTTTATTCGAGCTTGTAAGGCCCACTGAGCTAAGCAGGTCTTGTATAAGGACAACCACAGCCCAAACCCGTGGGCAGTCATGAAAGTTAAAATACATTGCAGGGAGGGAAATGTTCAAACAAACACGAGCACAAACAACAATTGCATGAAACTTGCCAAAACAAACAGCGAAACAAGTGAAGATACCGTATTCCAGGAACACACCTGGTAAACACATCGTAAAATAATACGTATAGCTCGGGCAATTATAGGAACAGAATCCAAATTAAATCAGAAAACACAAACTTGTAACACAATCTGAAGAGTGCATGGGACAGTCCACTCTTGAATTAGACGACGAAACAGAGGAACGCGTGGATTGAGATTTAGTTTTGATTTCTGCAGGAAGGGTCCAATGAGCTGTTAGACTATTTCACGGGCGTCCTTTGACGGTACAGATGCTATACAGTACAGATCTCAATTACAATCACGGGATCAGAGAACAGATGCAAACTAGAGGCATAAACTGTTAAGAAAAGTAAGTTGGCTTGAGCAGAACGGAAAAAGAGGTCAATGATCCTGAAAAGATCTGGCCATAGACCCATAGGTTAGCTGCTCCGGCGGACGAGGCTGCGTTGGCTGGGTCACGTAGCCCGCATGCCCAGCCACCGCATGCCCAGCCACCGCATGCCCAGCCACCGCATGCCCAGCCACCGCATGCCCAGCCACCGCATGCCCAGCCACCGCATGCCCAGCCACCGCATGCCCAAGCAGCTTCTGTTTGGCCGGTGGCTAAACGGGCACAGCAGCATGGGCTGCAGAAGAGAGGAGCTGATTTGATTACAGAAGGAATCGGTGGCGAATCCGGGGGGACGGGTGGCTATGTTAATCGCCCCTCGCCCTGTGAGACCCCGAAAATGGGTATTTACCAGCTCAATTTAAAGTAGGGAGTTATTTTAAAAAGCTTGAAATTCCAGTACCCCCCCCTCTTCGAAAGTTTATTTTAGTTTTGCCTCTGGTAGGACTGGGAGCTGATTGGACTTGGTAATGACTGGCACCAGTGGTGCCAATAAAGATCGCTCTCTGTGTAAAGAGGCACCTGAACTGCCTCTCCACAACAATAGGTGGCGGTGGAGTGACACACTGCACACAGAGCGCCCTGGGGCTTTAACACTTATGGCAAGCACGTGGACACAGCGGAGAAAACCGGCGGTGCAACTACTCCCAGTCACTTCAGTTAATCCATAACACCCGGGGCTGTCGTGTGACCCTAAAGTGCACCTAGGCTGGTACACGTGTTGTGGTAAT
Source organism: Lethenteron reissneri (assembly GCF_015708825.2). Classification (NCBI taxonomy): domain Eukaryota; kingdom Metazoa; phylum Chordata; class Hyperoartia; order Petromyzontiformes; family Petromyzontidae; genus Lethenteron; species Lethenteron reissneri. Next base: position 10,976,785 of record NC_083782.1, read on the forward strand.
ATCACTATGTTTTGCTGTCTTTTCTTGGATTTCTGTTTGCACTTAGTCACATTCACTTTAAGATGTTTTTTGTTCATGTTTTTTTTTTGTTGCGGTTGCACCCGTTTCAAGAGCCGAATGGCTCACAGGGCTTTACCTAATAAATAAACTTGATCAATCAATCGTAGATAGTCTATGTATGTGCGTATGTTTGTGCATCTATAGACCTCGGGCTTATACTGGTAGGAACCTCCTGGTAACACCAGCCCACAGGGGATTATTGTGTCCGTCCGTCGTGCAGGGAGGGGCTGGGTGGAGAGGGAGGGGCTGGGTGGGGGGGTGGGGCTGGGTGGGGAGGGGCTGGTCATCCCGTGGAGCCCTTATAAAACTCAACGTTTAACCTACTCACGCCGGCTTATGCCCTCCCTCACAGTCGGGCATATTTGCGGAATACACCACGCCGCCGTTGACCCTGCAGGCCATTGACCGAGCAACCCAACGTTCCTACCGGCTCCCTCCGCAGGAATGTGTTTTTGGTGTTTCCGGCAGGCAAGGCTGCGTTGACTGGGTCACGTAGCCCGCATGCCCAAGCAGCTTCTGTTTGGCCGCAGAGAGGGGGCTAAACGGGCACGGCATGGGCTGGAGAAGAGATGGACTGATGCGGTACGGGAGGATGTGGAGCTGAATGGACTTGCCGACGACTAGTACCAAATCTAGAAGTACCAGCGGTGTCAAGATCGGCCTCTGTGGAGGAGGAGGCTCGTGAAGGACGCTGCTGCTACTGGGCAGTTGGAGGCAGTCGCCCTCCAGCAACAACGGAGGGCGGAGGAGCAAGTGGAGCGCCGTGGGTTGGATCCCGACCCTGACGATGCCTGTAGAAAGTATTTGGAGTCTGTGTGTTATCTCTCCTCGTGGTGGCACATATTTTTATCCAGATCCTCTGGTTTTGCTCTCCAGATTTACAAACATGCATTTAGATTATTTAGCTGCTGCTATACATTCTCAAATGTAATCACAAGCCACTTCCATGAGCTATCTTGTGTGGCAAGGTCGCCTCTGAAAAAGAGCGAATAAATCAGTGGGCGTTGCCTGGTAAATAAAATAGCTTAGTTGAGTGTATCCTGTTCATGCCTTCTCGTAATTGGACCCAGGAATGTATCACTAAGTGGAGTATGACCTCAATACAACAGGTCAACCCATAATGCAATGTGCCAGAAACATTTTATAAATTTACTTCGAATATATATGAAGTTAATTTCGTAATATATTTGTGATTTGTTTGTTACTCAATGGCTACTCCAGTAGACGCGATTATCTGCGTGCGGTTTATCCGATTTGCGGATTAACCGCACACCTGAGATTTTGACATAAATTAATAACTCATGGATTTTCCCTTAAGCCCAAATTAGTCATCTAAAAACAGTTTTTGGAAATGTGTATTACAAGTGACGTGCTTAAACCCAACAAATATGTGCTCCGGTTATTTCCGAAATACACGTGATCGCCCCTGCAATGCAGTAGTTGCTTATCTTTACAACACTGGGCGGAGTTTGATTGATGTTGATTGGCCTGGTTCTGCGATTATCCACTTCGTGGGCCGCGTCTTCTGCACGGGAGCAGGAAAGTGTTATCTCTGAGCACGCGCATCGATCGGTCGATTCTTTACTGCAAATTTTAGTTTTGCTCATTAACAAATTTAACTTAAACGTAATGTATACCAATATTAGTGGTTTTATAAATAGAGATCCGCGGAAAATAAATATTTTTGGATTATCCAGAATGTTGAATTATCCGCAGCTGTTAACCCAGTCATCAGAGCGGTTAATACTGGTAGGAACCTCCTGGTTACACCAGCCCACAGGGGATTATTGTGTCCGTCCGTCGTGCATCCAAAAATGAGAGGGGTGGGGCTGGGTGGAGAGGGGAGGGTGGGGAGGGGCTGGGTGAGGAGGGAGGGAGGGGCTGGGTGGGGAGGGGAGGGGAGGGTGGGGAGGGGATGGGTGGGGAGGGTGGGGCTGGGTGGGGAGGGAGGGGGTGGGAGGGGTGGGGCTGGGTGGGGAGGGGCTGGTCACCCCGTGGTGCCCTTATAAAACTCAACGTTTAACCTACTCACGCCGGCTTGTGCCCGCCCTCACAGTCGGGCATATTTGCGGAATACACCACGCCGCCGTTGACCCTGGCCATTGACCAAGCAACCCAACGTTCCTACCAGCTCCCTCCGCAGGAATGTGTTCAAGAGTCTACTGTAATTGTGTAAATAATCAATTGCTGATTTAATAACTTAATCCGGAAAATAAATGTACAATTACATTTTCATCAGGCCCCACGGTGCATAATGCAGTCCTCATTTCCCATTATATTTCTGGCCTCTTTACGTGCTGTTGAGAAGGGCCATGGCCTGAAAAGTTGGCTATTGTAAACATTATACACTTTTATATACTATTCCTTTCAAGGTCACAGTGTTTTTGAGTGTTTATATCATCCCTTCGGCATTGTTAAAATGAGTTCCGCTGTGTGGAAGTTGAACAGCGGTCGTAAATTTGCTTTATCCCTGCCCCGTTGATTGTCGGAGCAGGAAATCGCCGCTTGTTTTTCTTACCACTACTAAAGCGCCACCGTTTTGATGCCATGCCACAGTTGGTGTAGGAATTGAAAAAAATATTCTTGAATGGGTGGAAGGAACTTTGAAGAAAAGGAATGAATCCAGATGTTTGGCCGCATGACTCACGAATTCACAAATGGCTCATATTTCCCGCGACAGTTGAAATATACAGGATGTTTAACGTTCAGGCCTATTGAGTCAATGCCACTCCGGACCTCATTCCTGAAGATCCTTTTCCTGCTTAAACGACTGCAGGAGTCATCGGCGGCGTGGTGATGCATGCCAGGAATGTTGGTGCTGTGGTGGTGTTGGATCGCACAGAGGTTGCTGTGCTACGCGAGACCCAATCGACAGGGATAGTGAAGATGTGTGCCTCAAGGACATTGATGATGTGGCACTGACACTGATCAGGGTGTCAAGTCAGTCCATCATCCCTCCAGGGGGAGATACAATCAGTAACCGCCATGTGGGAAGTAAATGGTGGTCGTCCAGTGGATTAACTGGTCTGAGTCATAGGAATGTGTAAATTCCAGCACTGGTTGGAGATCGCCGGTGGTGATGAATTGTTGGTTCATTGCTCGTTTGAACCACCACACGATATCCATGTGATATGTGCGCATGCTCACCCCTCGTTTAAATCGGCCCGAAATGATCTGTTATATTTAGGAATAATAATCGTTATTGGCGATGCTATCCATTTGCTAAATAATTAGATAAATCAAGCAATACTTAACACATTGCATTACTGCATTATCCTGCTAAGGTGACATGTGCATGTCGGTCTAGATTTGCCGAAGCCTGTACTGCTCACCCGCTACCAGCAGAGCGCAGGGTCACGCCAAATACTCTAACACAACCATCTCGATCCACTGCTGGATGAAGGCCTCCCCACGTCGTGTCGTTCGTGGGGGTTGTTTGACCATACTTCACCACGCTGGTCAGCGCGAGTCGGTGAAAGATTATATTTATTCATAATTTTCTATAATAATTTATGTAATTCCCAATATATTCAGTATCCATATGTAATCCAAGTGAGAGTCAATTACGGTTGCCATATATTTTTACGAGGTGAATCATTTTTGAAAATCAATCGTGCAAAATGAATTTCCTTAGAAATATTTCCCTCAATACTTATTCTTATTGTTATTATTATATAAGACACAGCCAATGGGGCTATGAACACCACAGCAGGGTCTGCTTTGTTCATGAGGAAAAATAGGAATCAGTTGGTGAGTACATTTTTACCAGTTTCATAAAGATATTTTAACATATAAACAGAAAAAATAGCACATGGATTATCAATAATATATGGTTTACTTGACAACGTATGTTAGAAAATCAAACATAGCAAACGCCATGCCATAACATGGCAAGGTAAACTTGAAATAAATGGCAGTGGGCAGAACAGGTCTTGTCGATATGGGGTAATAGGCAATGATCAAGGCTAGTGACGGAATGGCAGCTAAGGCATGGAACGCGCCCGGCAGCACATCGAGCGTGGAGATGGAGCAATGAAAATCACCTTGTGTGGTGCAGGTACTTGATGGATTTTACATCCACTGCGGGATTAAAGCCTCCTCCCCGTGCCGTCTCTTCATCTCTCAGAGTCTTGCGATCGATCGAATCAAATCTACACTCCTGCACGGGGGCCGATTTCACCGCTCCATCTCTGCGGTGGACGTGATCTCGGGCGTGTTCCGCTCCCTCCCCCGTGCTCTTTGCACGTCTTACTTTGTGGCGAGTGACTTCAGATGCAGCCGAGTGTAGACTGCACACAATCCACATCGCATCGCACCTCGTACGGGGACTCAACGAGTTGAGCTTGGACAGTGGCTTGGATGGGCGACCACCACAACGTGTGCAGACGGCCTTGTGGGCAGCAGAGGGCAAGTGTCGTCAAGTAACCCTCATTGCGTGCAGCGTGGGAAAGGCCCTCATCTGGCAATCGATTGACAAGCAGGATATACATTTAACATGTAACGTACTTGGATGTATGCATGTTGAACTTTTTTCGCACCGTACGTAGCCAACCGTGGTAATTGGAGGTGCGGGGGAAGGACATTATATTTAGCATAGTTTTATATCGCATTGTCGTTCATGCGCATCTCTCACAATCGTCGAGGAACTACAGACGAGAAGGAAGGCAGCAGCCAGGCGGCAAGGAGCCAGGGCCAACGATTGCCCAAGTTCTGCAGTCCCCCATCTATAGTAACACGTGTTCAGCCAATGAAAGAGCGCGTGTACATGTGGTAGGAAACCAGAGCACGCGTGTCAGGGGGCAACACGCTGTCCCTTCTTCTGTACAAAGGGACAGATGATATCGGACTGCACTTTGCTGTATCGTGTTATCCTTGGCAAGCCAGGATAAAGCACCAAGCTGTTTCTGAGATCCCTTCAAGTGACATTTTAATCGTCACGCTATGAGAAGCACCTTCCCACACACCCAGCTGCAGGGTAATGTTCGTCGCATGGCAGTCAAATCGATATATTTATTCATTATAAGAGAAGAATCTTTCTAAAATTAACTTCTGATCATAATATAAATGTGAAGTATCTTTTAATGAACATTTTCCTTTCACGAGCCCGTCATCTTCTCTGGTTTCCTTGAACACAACTCCAACTTTAAACAGGTTAGGAAACCCAAGCATGCGCAGGGAGTATGCGATGCTTCTCAGTGTGCGTTTGTCTTCGCAAGTTCTCAATTCGCGATGCGAAATCCAATCGCTTCCTATCACGGAAAAGGCGTTTTAAGTTTTGAACAACCTTATACTCTATTCTGCTGCCTTTCAAACAATATCAAGTTTTGTTCACATTGGATTATTTTCATGATATTTATTGTGATACTCAATTGCGGATGGACCTGCAGCCAAAGTGAACGAAATCTTTCAACCTCAGCTGAAAATCTTAAAACATATAAACTGCACTCGACAAAAAGGAATTACTGCTGATATCCGAAAAACTTCATCAATGCTGTGAAAGTGATCTGCTCCCAGAAGGCCGTGGTGACGATGGACTGCGTATGGAGTACTTTGGTTGTCTTTGTGGAGGTACGCATGTAAGGAGACAGAGTGTCTGCTGATATATTGTGTTAGACTCTACACGCTGCTAGAGCACCGTCCTGGAAACCGGTCTTGAGACACCGTGAGGCTTTCCTGAATAATGACAGAATTTCAGTTTGTTTTTATTAATACTATTATTCTTACTACTACTACAAAAATCACGCTCTTTATCTGAACGTAAATATCAGTAAACTCATCGTGCATTGAATAAACGTCGAATAACGGCCTGGCTGTGGCTTCGGGCAAAGTAATACGAATCCAAGTCAAGAATTCTTGTAAATTGTGACTTTGGGGAAAATGTCGTGAAATTTTTGGTCCAAAACCCCCCACTGCTCGCTTTTTAAAAACTCAGCAATACCGGGTGACAGTAGTAGAGAGGGGGAGATTAGCAATCTACTCTATATATAAAAACCAGAGATGATTCAGAATACTCGGATTAAATAGAAGTGGATTGAGAATGGCAGATTTCTTACAATCGATACTAAGGTCTCAAACATATCAATGTTTTCCAGTTGCTTATTAAACACAAGAGCATGTCTACTTTATAGACCTCGCCATCAGCCATGGTCAATCCACTGCTGGACCAAAGCCTTCCCAAGCCACTGCCGCCTCTTGTGATCTATCGAGACTCACCACGAGCGCATTCCCTGGATTACACCCCCACCCCTCCCTGTATGTTAGATCGATAGTTGGGGGGTGTCTTACATCTCCAGGGCATCGTATAATCCATATAACACAGTAATGATGTACATAATGTGAATCACTGCCAACATCATTGCACTGACTCGATTATTAAATCACCATTGCCCAATGTGGTATATCCACTGCTGGATGAAGGGTCTCCCCACTCTCTCTCCTCCCCACCCTCCCTGCGATACCACAATCCATCTCAGCTGGTCCCATCGCTTCATCTCTGCGGTGGACATCTTCTCAGCTGCATTTTGTGTGTACCCCTTTGGCTGCCAATCCACCACCAGTCTTGTCTATTGGCCATCGTCCCAGTTGTCCGCGATCCGCAATGCGCTCTGCCCGAGACCACTTTCGTAAACAGTCAAAATGATGTCCCTGATTTGTGTTGGTTCCCCCATTCAAGGGTTCCTCTTCTTGTGCCTCAGTGTATTTTCCGAGCACGTTTCTCGCTCTTGCTTATTTGGGCATTGTTCGGTTTTTGTTCCAATGTATTTTTGAGCGCCAATGTTTCTGACCCATTTGTCATAGCTGGCAGCATGCACCGGTTTTCTGCTTTTCATTATCAGGTGATTGTGCAACACTGTACAGGGTGATCCATTTATAGACACTGTACTTCACTGATGGGGTGTCATAATTGTTCTTCAACCTACCGGTGAGCTCACACAATAGTAATCGGAGCTTTAAACACTTGTACAATTAGATTTAGTTGACTGTGTTAGGTAGTGGAGAGTTCTTAATGACACAAATTTGGTCAGATCATTATGGAGCCTGACCGAAAAATCAATTATGAATCAGGATATAGGCTGCGAAAATCTAAATGATGGGTAATTTCCATCTTACTTTCGTCACACAGGTAATTGAATATGGTGAAAGAGATGGCTCCATATCTTAATTCCTTAATTGTGCTATGATCACTCGAAAACTATTCTGCCCGAACCGATGACGCTTTTGGGAAATAGTAATTTAACGCGGATTTATGTTTGTGTAACATTTCGATTTCCTAATTTCTATTTTCTTCATTGTTGTTGTTTTGGTGTTTGCCATTGTTGGTGACCGTGGTCACTCTTGAAGTGAGACTCCTCTATCCTGGGTCTCTCGAGTTCTCACCTGAATAAGCAAAATTAACCTGAAACTCGAAACGTTGATCTTTTCCCGTGTCAATTGAAACCCCGCTCATGTCAACTTTCTTCACATTTCCCAGTATGCGCATAGAACCGCATCACAAGGCCGGAGTGTGGTCCCCATCTGTGACTCAGTCTATGTTTCCACACTCTCGTTTTCCCTGCCCTGAAGAAGGCCCCAACTCCTGAATCGTCAGCCTGTAAGATACTTGGCGTATCTCAACAATTCGAGGTTATTTGGCTAATTCGTCGATGCTGCTGCTGTGTCGGCAGTGGTGCACAAACAACAACAACAAAAATCAACACACTCGACAAAATAAACAAATAAAACTTATACAAGGCAGTGGCGGTGTTATTGACGGATGTGCGGAATTTTTGTTTGCAAATGATTAATGTTACTCGCATTGCTTTATTATACGTTATTTAGATTTTGTTTTGAAAGCAAGGTCAAATAGACACTCAACGCCGGAACCGCTGAACATGACACGAACCCATGAGCACCACGGCACCAATCCCGTGCCGCGGCATCGGGGCGAGGCGGCCCTCACTCGGCGTGGAGACGAGGCGACAACAACCAATGGCTGTGCAATCGTCGAGCTTCTGGAGTAAGATTTGCCCATGAGTATATTTGGGGATGTATCCCCCCCACCGCCACAAAAATCCCGTTACAAGACGGATTAGGGTACATCCGTCCACCCCCGATCAGCAAGATTGACTACGTACGGTGCGAAAGAACTTCAACAAACACTGCACGTGTCTGTTCATACGCAGCAATATCTAATGAAGTTGCCCGGCAAACGTGGCAACGTTGTTGGCCCAACAACGTTGCCACTTTATTGGATGGGTGGCGAGATTGGCTATAATCTGCGCTTGCGCATGACTGCCAAAGTCGGCTTCTATTTGGTGCGTATGAGCACATCACCAGAGGTGTGCCCCATGCTTCAGACCTCGCAAGCTGAGCGAGTGTGAGCCCGGTTCGGACTTGAATTTGGTGACCCCCAGGGCTTGCCAGGTGTTGTAGGCATAGGGTTGTGCAGTGGCAATGCCGCGTCACCACTGTAAACGTGCCAACGTGGCGCCAACATTGACATGTGGTTGGAATCGTTGGACCAACGTTGGCCCAACGTCCCACGTTTGCTGTGACCACCCCAAGGTAGACAGCGTGGTTGGGTTTTCTCCGAGGCTCTCTGGTTTCCTCCCCACACAAAGCTAAACTCTCACCAACTGAATTGGCCAAACATCCGCTCCTAAAATTGCTGGGTAAATAATTGGCATTATTATCATCATCCAAAAATTGCCATGAGTAGTGCCGCATTATAATTCTGTGGGTTGTGTGTGTTTTGTTGAACGTAATATTCGGCTTGCTCACTCACTCACTCACCCACATCTGCTTTAAGAACTGGAGCACTCAGGGGTTCAGACTGTACGCGGCGGGTTGACCTACATCCTGCCTCACTCAGCCTGCTGCTGTACGCACCACCCCACACACAGCAACACACGCGTGCCACAGTTACGCGTGACTCACACTCGCTTCACTGTTACATTGGTGGTGGTGTTGCAACACCCGTGGACTCTCACCAGAATGCCTGGCGGTGATGGAGGCGGGTGGGGGGTGTTTTGAATCTGGGCCATGCGCAGGCCATCCGGAGTTATCTGGCTAAATCCTTGTTTTCACAAACAATATTTCGATGCATAATTGCTTCATTTTTTTGATGGGTTAGATCGTCGTGTCGGTCCTGTATGATACTATTTCCTATTTGCTATATATCTCCAGAGAAAAGTCGTATACATTTTTGAAAAACAAGTGTCTACATTTTGACATATTTGCCCATGATGTGACAACTTTATTTGATTGGACCTATCGGCTAGCGGCGGGTTGTAGTTACACATTGACATTATACCTACACGATCTAACCAAAACTAATTGGGGTTTTTGTTGGTATTCTTATGAAGATGTTTTTATATTGTACGTAAAGCACGTCCGCATGCTATAGCATCTTCTCTTTCAGAACACGAGGAATAAAAGCTGTCCTTTGCGCGTGGACAGATGGACGAACAGAGCGAATGCATCGCCGCTTTTAACCCGAGTTTCAGTGTTCGAAAGTGAATCTTTGACAGCCGTGGTGGCAATGGAATTCTCAAAAAAGTTGGAAGCTTCAAGGACAGTGGTGTCAGTGGGTGGCCCTCCTTCATTGACTATAATAACTTTGTTCGACAATGCGTGAAGTTAACCAACTTTATTTTTAAAGATTACAAAAAAGCACTGGATACCCTTCAGCCAGAGGTTCCGTGGAGTTGGTGGTTGTTGTTGTTGAGTTTTTCAACCAGTGTGGATTTTTTTTCTGAGTTCAGAGCTTCTCAACCTTCAGAGTTCAAATCCTGGTAGGGGCTTGATTCCACCCATCTGATTAGTTTCTCGCAACCATAAATAATAACATTAATAACATTAATTAACTCAATAATGCACCACTCACTGGAAAGTCAACAATTATCATTCCGGTCCTGTGAAATGACTGACCTCCGCCATGGGAATGTGAAATTTACACCACCCCATTGTTCATTTGAGCAGGGAGACTCCGTCGCCCGTCGTTATCTGCTTCGCCTAGCATGCAGGAGCACATGGGTTCGATCCCGACCCTGACACCTGCTGTATATTTGGGGTTTGCGTGTCTCTCTCCCCATGGTTGCGTGGATTTTTATGCGGGTCTTTCAGTTTTTCCCTCTATATTTAGAATCCACATGAGTTTAGAATATATGGCTGCAATACATTTACACTTAATAAGCCTCTTCGTTAAGCTATTATTTGTGGCCAGGTCGCTTCTAAAGAAATTGCTATATATCTCACTGGTCCTTACCTGGTAAAGTAAAACTATCTTGTAGCTTCATAGTTTTAAAGTCCGCCAATATAATCCATCTCAGGTAGAGGTAAAGGTGCAGCCCTGCAATTGCTTGCTCACGTCACTGCTGGTGGAAGGGCCCCTACTAGAGGGAGCTCGAGAGAGCTCTGGAGATCCCTCTAGAGGATATTTTTGGTCTATTCATCCATCCTGGCTAGACCTGTATGTATCAACGTTGAACTTATTTCGCACCGTACATAGCCAACCGTGCTATATTGAAACCCCATTTGTTTAGGACAGCTTTTTGGGTTTAGTTTGCGGTCCTTCCCCCGCACCTCCGAGTAGCACGATTGGCTACGCACGGTGCGAAATAAGTTCAACATACATACAGTACGTTGTTCAACATAAATACAGTACGTTGTTCAACATACATACAGTACGTTGTTCAACATACATACAGTACGTTGTTCAACATACATACCCACACTTTACGCGATCTGCGCATTGACAACGTGTGAAGCCAATTTTATTTTTGCTTAAAAACGTGGTGCCTTTCTGTTACAAATCTGCCACTCAAGGCATGAAAATAAAAATTCTACACAATGAAAAAATATATCTACTATATATAATTGTTTAAAACATAAAGCAAAATAGAGTTGTGGCACATCCATTTCTAATTCTGGGTGAACACGACAGAAGGATTAAAGAAGCTTGGACCATCGTTTGAACTGCCGCGCCCGGAGTTCGAATCGAACAGGTGACCTATGGATTTGCAAGTCCAGAGCGTTACTAACCCACTCTGGCAGCGTCCCATTGTAACACAGAGCGCGCATACCTCTGCGGTCTACAGAGAGAGACATGTGTGACCACTCACTACATAAAAGCATTACGATTTTGAAATTCTGCACAGCATAAAGCTTAAATATTTCTGTCTAACAACATGCATGTCCAGCCAACTCGGGCCTAACCAAACCACAGATATTTCAGCAATGCACCATCAATATAACCACACATACATTCACACACATTGCCACACACGTACATTCACGCACACACGCGCCTACACAGACGCAGAAACCCCCCGCTTAGCTATGCAGACTGTTGGGGCAATTTATTGTTCCAAAAAAGTCACGGTGGTTTCTTTACAGCCCTGAGCCCACGGTGGAATTTCCACATTCCTGTGGCGGGGGTTGGGGGCGAGTGTTGCCATAGGACAACCGCTGTTGTTTTCAGCACACAGTGAAACGCGCTTTATCGATCCCGGATGGATGATGGACGAAGTCAACCCCCCTCAACCTGGATTTGAAGTCGCAACCTTCCGCTGAGCCACCATGCTCGTCGTGCACAACGAATCCACCAATCCGGGGGTCAACTCGCGAGGATGTCAACGGTGGTCATACCATGGGTGAACTTGTCCTTGTCATGCGAACGTGGAATTTCCACCAGTGGCTTAGGGCCGCCAACAGAGACGAGTATTGCATGAATGGGATGGACTCTTTGACGTTCGTGACTGATGACGAAGTGAATTTTGGGTTTGTTGAGATGCTGCGGTGGAACGAAAGGTCAGCGCACTGGAACAGCAACACAGAGGTCGCCCGTTCAAATCCATCGCTTGCCACGGCAGTCGAAACAACAACAACAACAACAACGGTGCAGGTTCCTTAGAGGGCGCCACGGTGGCAAGATATTAAATACCTTGCCTGGCATACAGGAGGCCATGGGTTCAATCACGACACTGACGCCTGTATATTTGGAGTTTGCGTATTCCATCCGTCGTGTGGATTTTTCTCTGGGTTTTCCCTGCAAGTTTAGAATCAACATGTGATTAGAGTATTTGACTGCTACAAATGTCCATGTGATAATCCACTTCGTTGAGCTATCATCTGTGTGGCCAGGTCGCTCAGTGGGCCCTTACCTGGTCAAATAAAAAAGCGGGGAGGGGAGGGGCTTGGTGGGGGGTGGGAGGGGTGGGAGGGGTGGGAGGGGTGGGAGGGGTGGGGCTGGGTGGGGAGGGGCTGGTCACCCCGTGGTGCCCTTATAAAACTCAACGTTTAACCTACTCACGCCGGCTTGTGCCCGCCCTCACAGTCGGGCATATTTGCGGAATACACCACGCCGCCGTTGACCCTGCAGGCCATTGACCGAGCAACCCAACGTTCCTACCAGCTCCCTCCGCAGGAATGTGTTTTGGTATAGCCCTGTGAGCCATTCGGCTCTTGAATCGGGTGCAACAGCAACAAACAAAAAACTAAAACATGAACAAGGAAACATCTTAAAGTGACTATGTGACTATGTGCAAATAGAAAATCTAAAAAAAGACGGCAAAATGTTGCAGAAAAAGCACCGCGCACCAACGCTGCGTGAAAAACTCCCAGTGGGAACCACCGCAGCCCTCTTACTTTGAATTCCAGGGTGAAGGCCCTCCCCACCAGGGAGAAAGCCCTCCCCACCAGGGTGAAGGCCCTTCCCACCAGGGTGAAGGCCCTCCCCACCTGGGTGAAGGCCCTCCCCAACAGGGTGAAGGCCCTCCCCACCTGGGAGAAGGCCCTCCCCACCAGGGTGAAGGCCCTCTCCACCAGGGTGAAGGCCCTCCCCACCTGGGTGAAGGCCCTCCCCACCAGGGAGAAGGCCCTCCCCACCAGGGTGAAGGCTCTCCCCACCTGGGTGAAGGCCCTCCCCACCAGGGTGAAGGCCCTCCCCACCTGGGAGAAGGCCCTCCCCACCAGGGTGAAGGCCCTCTCCACCAGGGTGAAGGCCCTCCCCACCAGGGAGAAGGCCCTCCCCACCAGGGTGAAGGCCCTCTCCACCTGGGTGAAGGCCCTCCCCACCAGGGTGAAGGCCCTCCCCACCAGGGTGAAGGCCCTCCCCACCTGGGTGAAGGCCCTCCCCACCTGGAAGAAGGCCCTCCCCACCAGGGTGAAGGCCCTCCCCAACAGGGTGAAGGCCCTCCCCACCTGGGAGAAGGCCCTCCCCACCAGGGTGAAGGCCCTCCCCACCAGGGTGAAGGCCCTCTCCACCTGGGTGAAGGCCCTCCCCACCAGGGTGAAGGCCCTCCCCACCAGGGTGAAGGCCCTCCCCACCTGGGTGAAGGCCCTCCCCAACAGGGTGAAGGCCCTCTCCACCTGGGTGAAGGCCCTCCCCACCAGGGTGAAGGCCCTCCCCACCTGGGTGAAGGCCCTCTCCACCTGGGTGAAGGCCCTCCCCACCAGGGTGAAGGCCCTCCCCACCTGAGTGAAGGCCCTCCCCACCTGGGTGAAGGCCCTCCCCACCAGAGAGAAGGCCCTCCCCACCTGGGTGAAGGCCCTCCCCACCTGGGTGAAGGCCCTCCCCACCTGGGTGAAGGCCCTCCCCACCAGAGAGAAGGCCCTCCCCACCTGGGTGAAGGCCCTCCCCACCAGGGAGAAGGCCCTCCCCACCTGGGTGAAGGCCCTCCCCACCAGGGTGAAGGCCCTCCCCACCTGGGTGAAGGCCCTCCCCACCAGGGAGAAGGCCCTCCCCACCTGGGTGAAGGCCCTCCCCACCAGGGAGAAGGCCCTCCCCACCAGGGTGAAGGCCCTCCCCACCAGGGTGAAGGCCCTCCCCACCAGGGTGAAGGCCCTCCCCACCAGGGTGAAGGCCCTCCCCACCTGGGTGAAGGCCCTCCCCACCAGGGTGAAGGCCCTCCCCACCAGGGTGAAGGCCCTCCCCACCTGGGTGAAGGCCCTCCCCACCAGGGTGAAGGCCCTCCCCACCAGGGTGAAGGCCCTCCCCACCAGGGAGAAGGCCCTCCCCACCAGGGTGAAGGCCCTCCCCACCAGGGTGAAGGCCCTCCCCACCAGGGTGAAGGCCCTCCCCACCAGGGAGAAGGCCCTCCCCACCTGGGTGAAGGCCCTCCCCACCAGGGAGAAGGCCCTCCCCACCAGGGTGAAGGCCCTCCCCACCAGGGTGAAGGCCCTCCCCACCAGGGTGAAGGCCCTCCCCACCAGGGTGAAGGCCCTCCCCACCTGGGTTTTCCCATCAACAGAACACGGCGGGCACACTCACAGGCACACTCAGCCTACTGAGAAACGGTTGGTTAAAAACAATTTACTTTAGTCGGAAATCAAATAAATATTCACTGCCCGCGGTTGGGGAGGGAGGGGGAATGGAGAGGCGGTTTCAGCGGCAGTGGTGGAGGAGCCCACAGGGATGGCTCGCGAGCGCCACTGCGAACAACAGGGGAGAGAGAGAGAGGGCCCCCCGGGGATGGTGTTTCTGCCTACTCTTCCACGCTGCCCACGCGCCTCGGAAGAGAATGGCTGTGCCGGTGGCTGCGGTGGTGGTGGTGGTGGTGGCTGTGGTGGTGGTGGTGGTGGCTGTGGTGGTGGTGGTGGCTGTGGTGGTGGTGGTGGCTGTGGTGGTGGTGGTGGTGGCTGTGGTGGTGGCTGTGGTGGTGGTGGTGGTGGCTGTGGTGGTGGTGGTGGCTGTGGTGGTGGTGGTGGTGGTGGTGGACTGTGGTGGTGGTGGTGGCTGTGGTGGTGGTGGTGGTGGCTGTGGTGGTGGTGGTGGCTGTGGTGGTGGTGGTGGTGGCTGTGGTGGTGGTGGTGGTGGTGGCTGTGGTGGTGGTGGTGGTGGTGGCTGTGGTGGTGGTGGTGGTGGCTGTGGTGGTGGTTGTGGTGGCTGTGGTGGTGGTGGTGGTGGTGGCTGTGGTGGTGGTGGTGGTGGTGGCTGTGGTGGTGGTGGTGGTTGTGGTGGCTGTGGTGGTGGTGGTGGTGGCTGTGGTGGTGGTGGTGGTGGCTGTGGTGGTGGTGGCTGTGGTGGTGGTGGTGGCTGTGGTGGTGGTGGTGGTGGTGGCTGTGGTGGTGGTGGTGGTGGCTGTGGTGGTGGTGGTGGTGGTTATGAGGTGCTATTTTACGTTATTCGGTATACGGGTTGCAGCGTCCCAGGAGACATTGAGACACGGGGCGGCAAGCAGCCTTCACAGACTGTTGGGGCAAGTGTAGTTAGCGAGCACCTATGAAGGCCGGAACGGCAAACGAGGTGGGGGGGGGGGCAGCAATCACGCCCGGCCGCCTTTGTCTCCCCAGTGGCGATGTTTACGCAGCGCGCCAGGTACTCGTTTAAGGCTGAGTCGACCTAGGGGAGGCCCAGGACCGGTTCAGATAATCGTCACCGGTGTTGCCCGTGAGCGGGAATCGAACTCGGGTTGCCGGGTTCGTGGCGCTAACCACTGCACCACCGCTCCACAAGCCAGACGCACAGCTAGACAGACTGCAAACATAAATACAGACAACAATATTGAGACTGACACACAGCCAGGAATGAAGACACACACACACTGCTATATGGGCAGACAGACAGACGACAGTGATACATCGATACAGACCGCAGGATATTTACAATCATGGATGGGAGAAAAGTCAGACACGCCACAGCGAGACACAGAAACAGACCCACAGCGACACAGCGAGACAGACAGGACATCGATGTAAGCAGTTAGTCAGGTAGGCAGACATAAACAGAGCTTTAGAAACAGTCAAATAGCATGGCAGCCGGAGAGACAATGGCAGACGTAAACAATGGCAGACAAGCAGATGGAAAGACACGTACAGGATGCGAATGCAGATACACACAGCGAATCAGACAACAAACAAGCAGACAGACATCAACATATGTCAATATTTAGCCGTACAGACAGAGATCGTAAACATTTGAGACAAGAGAGAGCTGAAGCGAGGGGAGGGGGAGGGAGCGAGAGGGCGGAGGAGATGAAGGGAGAGGTAATTTGAGAGGAGGAGGAGGAGGTGGAGGTGTGGGTGTGTGGGTGGGTGGTGAGAGTCGATGGCTGGCGGGTGACTCACGCCCCTGGTCGCACCTGACGACACGGGCGGGGGAGGCAGCCAAGGTGTCTGCTGACAGACGAACGCGTGTAATTGATATGCGCAGGTGCGTACACCATAATTAGTATCAGCTGTTATCTCGACAAGACTCGCATGAGACTCAAGACTCATTCTCATGAGGGTCTTGCATTGGGGTATTTGAGAATATTCCTTCTGAAGCGTCTACACGTGTCAACGTATCAGGATGGTCACTCACAGAACTTGCCCCAACAGTCTGTTCCGGCTATGCCGCTGATCCTTGTCTGTGTATATGTTGGAAAATTCGAAATTAACTGCGTGGCTTTAAAATAGAAACATAAAGTAGGCGACGTTTCGGGCAAAGGTCCTTCTTCGGAGCACGTACATGGGGAGGCCAGACAGAGAGTGGACGAGACGAGTTGGAGACTTGACACCATGCAAGGTGACTGATGGTAATCAAATGAAACATACACAGCAGAGAATTGCGGTGATGTTATTAAAACAGTGATAGTCTGATATAATGGAACACATTACACCGCCGATTCCGATATAATTGGGATTAAATCATACCCAAAGACAAAGACCCCCCGTGTAGCCTTAACAGAGCTGACCAACACCGACACACACTCGCACACAGACCCACCATCACAACGAGAGCGAGCACACACTCAGGGCACTAGTGCCATTCTGTGATGTTTAGAGCCATCACTGTACACGCCCCAAACCGCCTTTGTCTCCCCCAGTGTTAATAACGATGGCCAAACACTGCAACTCGGTCCTATCAATAGTCTCGGCTGAGTCAATCAAGGGCTCTGTGAGGACTGCTTCGTGACGTTCTTTATTGAGGATCACCGTCCCGTACTCACCACCACAGTGCATTGCGGCTCTTTGAATACTGAAGGGTTTTTTTACCGAATTCGAAAAAATGTCTCTTGTTGTTGTTTTGGTTGCCGACGGCCTGAAGTCGGGTAGGCTCACATCAAGTTCCATTCATCATTCTCCAGACGTCGCTACATCACGGCCAAGAGTGGAGGCCGAGTTCAAGCGACGTCTCAGTCGAACGCCTCCACCGTTGCACGAGGCTCTTGGGGGTTATTTAACCATACTTCACCGCGCTCGTTACCACGGGTCTGATCTGGAGTGCAGGGAACTAATCAATACAAATGTCGTTCTATGGGAACGTGGAGTTTCCACGAATGTCTCACTCGAGATTAGTGTCGCCCCCTCCCCACACACTTTGGCTTAAGTGTTCATAGCGGCGCGAGGCGGAATGGAGAGATGATACAGCGACTCTCTATTAAAATAGGAGAATGGAGTTCCATCAGCTGGGTGAGCGCTGCGTGTCGGTCAGACTGCTGCCCCCGCACGAGAGGCCGGGGAGGATTCACGACATGTGGCCGGAGCCTGAGGGGGTTCCCACTTTTGAGTTCAATAGACCGAGACGTATTTAGAAGAAGAATATCTCGTAAATACCACACGCGGGGAGAACTACATGCACGTGCATTGTCTCGCCAGGTGGACTGGTCTGGTTGTTACGCAACTGAGAACTTTAATGTCACGGGAAGACTTGCAATCTCGCCCAGATCAGTAGCATGGCCTGCTCAGCAACGTGGTCCAGATGTCATGTGATCCTCAATTAATAGAGACCTAAAAAAATCCCCTTTGCACGTTAATTTATATTTTACATGAACTTCGCTTTGTAACTATAAAATTGTAGGGGGGTCACAAGACATCTGGACCACCGCGTACTATCCTGGGAAGACGAGAACAAGGTGGCCACCCTTACCGGAGTCCGGACTTGAACCCTGGGTCTTCATCAGCGCCGCCTCTGATCCTGAGACCGGAGCGCGTGAGTCACCCCGGGCCCGCAATAGGCGAACAATGGCCCACAGAGAGATGCAGCAGCCAGACTGAGCGGCTGATGAAAGCGGCGCACGCATTAAGAAAGGTGTCTGCCTCAAAAGCGAAGCAGGTGCGCAGGTCTCTGGGACGTGGGGTCTTAGTCACGGGTGAGGAATGTTTTTCTCTCTCTCTCTCTGAAAAATAAGAGCGAGTTTCTGCACCTCCAATGAACATCAAAAGCATCGGCGCTCACCTCACGTCTACGGGGCTGCATAGCCAGCGGCGGAAATTCCATATTCCTATGCCGGGGGCGAGTCTAACTACGATAGGACAACCACTGTTTGACTTCCCCCACCAAGTGGTACTGATGTTTACCGACCCTAGAGGAACAGTGTGATGAGTCAACTCTCCTCCTCCCCGCCACCTTGACGAGTGGGGTGTGAACTCGCCAATCGGCCGGTCAGCGAGCACCTGTCAAGGTCAGATTGGAGAAACAAACGTACCGAGCTGTATAAATATTAGCGGAGAACACGTTACTCATCTCAGCTATGCTGGCGACGTAAACATCACGACGCCCACGAATACACTGCACCAATGGCAATGTTCTCGGAACGTATCACGACAACATTCACTCGGGCCATGCGTCGGCAACCCCAGTTTCAGTTTCATTTATTTGGTGTAGCCCTGTGAGCCATTCGGCTCTTGAATCGGGTGCAACCGCAACAAACAAAAAACAAAAACATGAACAAGGAAACATCTTAAAGTGACTATGTGACTAAGCGCAAACAGAAAAATCCAGGAAAAAGCAGCAAAATGTTTCAGAAAAAGCACCGTACACCAACGCTGTGTACAACTTCGATTAAAGCCATCAGTGCCTCGGGAGCTCCATGCGACTCTTCAAGGACTTCTTTGTGACTTGTTATTGAGGACCACTGTCTACGTGTTCACCACAAGCATTGCGGCTCTTGAAACTTTGAGGTTTTTTTTGGGTCTCTCCTTGTTGTTTTGGTTGTCGAGCGCTGATCCAGGCATTGTGAGTCGCTCGCTCGCTCGACCGCTGAGTCACCGCTTCTAGACGTCAAGTTTCTTCTTTTGGTCTTGTGACTACAATCGTGAGACTCTGCTCTTAAAAAAAAGTGACCCCCCTTGCCCTATATGCCCTAATTGTGGTGTATTAAAAAGAATCCTAATCCCTTTCACCCTCACTGAGTGATCGATTGTGTTCATGGGTTTTATGGACGCGCTGGGCCGCAGAGTAAACTCACGGTGGTCTGCGCTCCTTCAAAAGACGAAGAACGGCAAAGATCCCAAATGTCTCTCTCCTGAGCAGACCGCAACGTTGCCATTTAGCTCACGGACCGTCTTGCTGCCATCGTATCGGGATACAAGAACAGTGACCACTGCCGACGAATCTGGCGGCGAGTAAAAGACGAGACTTTGAGAACATTCTGACCGCAAGTGCATCGCAGAAACATCGCCCAACGAGAACCAGCAAGCCTGAGCCTTCCACAATAATAAAAACAATGCATCATTGTCTAAAGATAGCATTAGGCGTATTGAAGTTGACTTGTATTGCGTAGCAACCTGCTTACAATATTGCAAAAATATATTTGAAAAATATTGTCATAAAATAAATAATTTAATTCGGGCCGCTGCCACAGAGTGGCACTCCAGACTCGCGATCCAGAGGTCGCCGGTTCGATTCGATCTCTCGGCGCGGCAGCTGAGACAATGGGGCAAGTTTTTTCAATCCACCCCTCCCCCCTTCTACTCCCCCACCTCTGTCCAAATGGCATGGGCAGCAGAGATAGCAGTTGCACAATTGTTGCAAGTCGACATTGAAAACCACTGCTGGCCCTAAGTCTGTCATATAAATTCCATATTACTATGGCAGGGGCAGTCCTTCCATGTGAGGGCCACTTTTAACTGTCTACAAAATATTACTCATCTATAATTAACCTGAAAGGATGGTGGTGGTGGTGGTGGTGGTGATAACGACTATCAGGACGATGGTGGCGATGATGATGAGCCGAGTCAAACCTCCAAACTAAGATTTGAACTCGTGCCCTTTTGATTGTGAGCCAAGAGGTCTGACCAGAGGGACATCTGCTCTTAAAGTTCTTCAGCAAGGCGGCCAGGAACAGTGTTTAGAAGAGTGACCTTTTCAACAAAAAGTATATATTTCGTTTCATCATTCCTGCAAATTGCATCTTACAATCGCTGAAAAACTACAGACAAGCTGGAGGGCAGCAGCCAGGCAGTCAAGGGGCAACAACGATTGCCCGAGCGCTGTTGTCCTCTACGTATTAAGATGTTTTCATCCAATTAATGCATGTTATGTGCAATTGGGTTTTCTTGTGAAGTTACAAAAATCCCTTCTAGAGCTGCCTTCCTCTCTGCGCATTCTGTCTTCTCTGTCTCTGTGTCTCTCCACGCACCCATTCCCTCTCTGTATAACTGTGCTGATGATCAACACACACGGGCGCATTGACAAGAGCGCTATAGGGATGAGTGGCACTCGCATGACCTCACATTGGCAGTGATCGAGTGAGTTTAATTGGTAAAGAGAGGTCGTGGCTGCCAATTGCACCCCCCCCCCCTCCTTAACACTCGCCCGTGACAGTGGCTGTGTTGAGCCACTGCCGGTAACAGATGGCAGATTGGTTTTCTCTCCCCCCAATAACCACGCGCCGGATTTCATGCTGACGTCCAATGTAGAATTATAAGCAAGAACCACGGACGGGTAATTTATGACAACCTTTTGCCAAATTGACTGCTGAATGCACACCTCTCGCTCCCTGTGCTGTAGGTTGTCGGGGTTGTTTTGACCATACTTCACCACGCTGGTAGTAGATACGAGTTGGTTCCAATATAATGCTTGCTAGCTGTTGCTAACATCACTCTCCCCAGCAGCCTGTATGTTCTGCGTCATGTTGCGTGTGATTTAGTACTGACTGTGCATGCGAGGTTGGTTATCTGTTATAGATAAAGGTGCAGCCCTGCAATGTCTTGCTTACGCCACTGCTGGCGTACTCTCGGATGTACTTGGCCTACTCTTCCATGCTGGCCACACTTTACTCCACCACAATCATCTGCGATGCTGCTCTCCTCTGGTGGAACGAGTGGACTCGACTCAGATACCACCCCGGATACCGTGGCTCCGCTGATATCACTCGTTTCAAACGCCATAAAAAATAAGAATCAACTTTGTACAATACTGTACATCGTCACCATCAGCCATGATCCATCCACTTCTGGATGAAGGCCTCCCCCAAGCGGTTGGCGTGTCTCGCGGTCCTGCAATGCAACATTGGTGGTCCCACTGCCAACAACGCATCAGCAGCAAAGAAGTCGCTTAATTAGTTAAATATACCCCAAGCAGACACCTTGGTACTCCGATGTGTTTTTGGGTCGTCCCGCGTGTTGTTCGGCACGATGTCCGACGTTTCGCTCCACGTGCTAGGTTGGGGAGGAGGGCTTCACTTGCATCTCTTGAAGACAGAGAGAGAGCAATCTGCAATCACTCAGAGCGTGGAAACACAAGCTGTATTAGTATAACAGTTTTTAGAACGGCAAACAACTGTCTCGCGTCTATTTCCTCGCTACGAGCAGCCAGCGCTCTTGATACAGAGAGATAAGCCCCGATTTTCACCAAGGCTCCCAGGATTTGCGCACATTGGTGGTCTGTGGGTTCACACACACGCACACACGTACAACAAACCCACCCACACACCCGCACGCGCGTGTATTTTTATTTTGCCGGCAGAAACCAAAATGTAATCGCGCACTCTTTCCCGTAAGTCTGAGATGGCACTTTCAAACCACGCTCGCCCCGGTCCAAAATTACACCCGATACACTAAGCTACAAGTCGAGATAATATCCCGGGTTTCCACTTTACGATATTTGAGGTGGAAGATCGGAAGAGTGTTTTTTGGTGTGTGTGTGTGGTATGTTGTGATGTGAATTTGTCGGAGGAATGACCGCAGACTACTGCGTAGGCCGGGCTGGCGATCGTGAAGCGAGATATCGACCCTACGGGAGGTGTTTGTTAAACTTCTCGCAGGCTGGGGTGGGGGGTTTGGGGTCCTAAGAAGAAATTATTTTGCTGAGAGACAGACCCCTTTTGTAATTTATGAGCTCCTATTGAAAAAAACCATCACGAATATGTAAGCAAATTGAACTTCTTTCACAGCGTACGTAGCCAACCGTGCTAATCGGAGGTGAGTTAAGTGCTACGAGGCAGGGTCATTGCCCGAAACGTCGCCTAATATTAATATTTTTTATCTCTCTTTTTATCGTCGTGTTTTTGCCGAATGTGTTGAGTTTCTGTTATTTGTTCTAGAGCACCACTGCCAACACAGCGTTGCAGAAGACAACTGTTTTGACTGCAGTATTAAGATTAATTAAGCTAGCAGGCTCATTTTAACGGTACTCCTCTGGGGCGAGGTAGCAGGAATGCCACCACAGAAACATGTCAAACGATTCAACAGAGCAGCATCAAAACAACAACAACAACACATCTCGTAAACAAATCCAAAACTGTTCACACATTTGACAGAGTGTAGAGAATCTGCTCATGATGATAACGACAAGAGATGTGATCGACAAGACGGAAACAACAGAGCTGCAGGCGAGATGAGATGCAGACACAAGTTCGGAATCAGAATCTTCATTTAACCTGGAGAAATTCGATGAGCTATGAAGCTCTTTTTCAAATATTTCCAAGAGTTGGAGACGTACAGAGAAGGAGGAGAGGTGTTGAGAAATACATATTTTTTTTAATGTGGCGATAGGTGTACGGATGACGGAAGACTCATGAAGGCAGCACGGAGATGTGGTGCAATGAGAGATGCCGTCCGGATGACGTAGTGATGATGCGCCTGCACGTGAGGGATCTACCGTGCTGTGGAGGCGGAGTTGGCACACGACAGTGATGGTGATGATGACAAGAGGAGTCAAGTACTCATCACATCTTTGGCGCATGCAGAATCTGGTGCCCCTTGGCTAATATGTGTGTGTTTAAGGCCGTATGTTTATTGACTCACAAGCGGAAGATTACATTCTCCATTACGGCCAAAGAGTGGCGAATATCTAAACCGCTCGTGCGCCTCATCTAGGTCGACTCAGCCTTAACTGAGCAACCTGGCACGGTGTGTAGACAGCAGCACTGGCGAGACAAAGGCGGCCGAGCGTGGTGCTATGGCCGTGTCGGCTTTCATAGGTGCTCGCTAACGGCACTTGTGTGTGTGTGTTTGTATTAACGTGGCCCTCGCAGCCTTTGTCGTGCCCGGCCCATCTCGTGCAACTCACTGCCGGTCACTGGCCGTGACGTGTCCCTGTCACCCAGTGCTGCAGGAGTAGAACTCCAGACGGCAGTGATGCTCGCAAAGTAGAACCACGGCGCTTGCCTTCAGGGAAGCCGCTGCGCTCTAAGAGATATCGCGAACACAACATGTACATTACCTTAGTTGCCGCGTGTTGCCGCGTGTGTCAGTGGTGGGCAGGTCAAAGCTTTCTTGGGTCACGTAATCTAAAGACGCATTTCGAGAAGGTATTGATGTGGCATTTCTATCTGGCACAAAAACTATTGGGGGGACTGATCGATGCCTTTGAGTGTGGTCAAGGTATGGCTTCCTGCTGGATCAACTCTGTGGTAGGAGCACCTGGAAATTTCCACTCGCTTCGAAACTGCGTTGGGAGGCCCTGGCGCAGAGAGGGAGGGCCCCACCAACAGCCCCACCAAAAACCAAGCGCCCACTGCTGCCTCCGTGCTGTGTGTCACGAAACACCGCGCCCCTCGACTCTCCATGAGTAATGGGGCGGTTGTGGAGAGAGTGGAGGAGTTCCCATACCTGGGCACGGTGGTTATGGCCACTTCCGATTTGGCAGTGGAGGTTTCGCTCCAATTGAGCGGCACGCATCATTGTTTATTAAAGCGCCACGGATACCACACTGTGTGTGGAAGCTGCCTCGCCTGTCGCCCCACACAAACCTCCGGGTCTTCTCGGCCACGGTCATGCCTTTCCCTTCTAAATGCGTTTGCACAGACCAGTTCAAAGGAACACCCGTGGTGGTTATTAACATTGGGACTGCCCTGCCTGCAATCCATCATAGGTTTGACCAGACTGGAACGCGTGAGGAGATCGCAGAATCCTGGGATGATCTGAATAGAGTCCCATCAGTGAGGTCCTCCAGTAGGTCCCATTGGTGTGGCCGGCTAACGGAGTCGGCATGCCCAGCCAACGCATGGCCAAGCAACTCGGATTGAGGGGGTGAAATGGGCGCGGCATGGGCTGGAGAGACGGGCTGATGCGTACAGGAGGACGTGGAGCTGAGTGGACTTGCCGATGACTGATACCAGCGGTGTCAAGATCGACCTCTGTGGAGGAGGTTCGTGAAGGAGGCTGGAGGAACGACGCTCACAACAACGAGCAGAACGCCAGGCGGATAAAGCATAGCAAGTTGGTGTAGTGGGGTGTACAGGTGGTGCATCTGCCAGTTACCTCGATGACCCAATAGCACCTCGGTCTGTTCCGTGAACTGGCAGCCGCGAGGCTTCCACCCTTCACGCGGCCTCAAAGTGCACACAGCCTGGCACAAGCTCTTTAGTGACATCACCATCACTTAGTGCTAAATGTCTGCTGTTGATGTTTTATGGTGTGCGTGTGCACGGGCAGTTGAGTGAAGAGGTATGAACAGGTGTGCATGTAATTGTCTCAGTGTTGTGTAACTGTCATGGTATGTGGTGTATGTCTCAGCCTTAAATGAATAACTGGCGCGGTGTGTCAACATCGCCACTGGGGAGACAAAGGCGGCCGAGCGTGGTTGCTGGCCACCCACCCTCTCCTGTGCCGTTTCGGCCTTCATAGGTGCTCGCTAAGGGGCCGTCCATAAATGACGTCACGCGATTATGGACGATTTTGAGCCCCCCCCCCCCTCTCGTCACACGGCGTCACAAAAAGTCAGACCCCCCCCCCCCCAAAAAAAAACATGCTTCACTCTGATGTTGTATTAAAAAGTCTATTTCATTAAGTAGAACGTGTTGTCTATATTTATTTAAAGTTGCGCATTTTGATGTGACGTCACATTTCTCCCCCCCCCCCCGTCACAAATGTCTGACCCCCCGCCCCCCCCTAGGTGCGTGACGTCATTTATGTACGGCCCCTTAGGACTGTGGGGGGGATCTTTGTATTTGAATGTGTGTGTTAACGTTGTTGGGTGACGAGATTCGTGTGTAATTGTTTGGGAGTGTAACTGTACAGTGCGTGAGTAGAGACTGTTGATGAAGGAGGTTTGTCTGTGTGTGGTAAAAACAGACCTGCAAGTGAAGAGGGTGGGTGAGTGAGTGGGTGAGTGGCTTGGTGGGTGGCTGGGTGGGTGGCTGGGTGAGTGGGTGGGTGGCTGGGTGATTGAGTGGGTGGCTGGGTGAGTGAGTGGGTGGCTGGGTGAGTGAGTGGGTGAGTGGCTGGGTGAGTGGCTGTGTGAGTGGATGGCTGGGTGAGTGGGTGGCTGGGTGGGTGGCTGGGTGAGTGGCTGTGTGAGTGGCTGGGTGAGTGGGTGGGTGAGTGGGTGGCTGGGTGAGTGGCTGGGTGAGTGAGTGGGTGGCTGGGTGAGTGGCTGTGTGAGTGGCTGGGTGAGTGGGTGGGTGAGTGGGTGGCTGGGTGAGTGGCTGGGTGAGTGAGTGGGTGGCTGGGTGAGTGAGTGGGTGAGTGGCTGGGTGAGTGGCTGTGTGAGTGGATGGCTGGGTGAGTGGGTGGCTGGGTGAGTGGCTGTGTGAGTGGCTGGGTGAGTGGGTGGCTGGGTGAGTGGGTGGCTGGGTGAGTGGGTGGCTGGGTGAGTGAGTGGCTGGGTGAGTGGGTGGCTGGGTGAGTGAGTGGGTGAGTGAGTGGCTGGGTGAGTGGGTGGCTGGGTGAGTGGGTGGCTGGGTGAGTGGGTGGCTGGGTGAGTGAGTGGCTGGGTGAGTGGGTGGCTGGGTGAGTGGCTGGGTGAGTGAGTGGCTGGGTGAGTGAGTGGGTGAGTGGGTGGCGGTAGTGTAGCGATTAGGGCGCTGCGCTACGAACCTGGCGACCCGAGTTCGATTCCCGCTTACGGCCAACACCGGTGACGATTATCTGAATCGGTCCTGCGCCTCCCCTAGGTCAACTCAGCCTCAAATTAGTACCTCGCGCGGTGCGTAAACATCGCCACTGGGGAGACAGAGGCGAGCGGGCCGGGCGTGGTGCTGTGCCGCTCCGGCCTTCAAAGGTGCTCGCTCTCACAGCAACTTGCCCCACTAAGTAAGTTCAGACCATGCGGGGGATCTTCGTCCTTTGCGTGTGTTGTGGGGGCCATCGGCCCCCGGGGTCCCTCCCGCCTGCATCCCCTATTCGTTTACGTTACCCCACCTCCCTATTACCCGCTACGGTTTCGCCGGCATTCGAACGCGACGCCCCTACGGTTACAGCCTCGCGCCGCGCTCCCACGCTGCGAGCATACGTGCGCACATCATCGTCGATCAAACGCCGTGCTCGCAGTATAGCCCTGTGCGGCACGTTCCCAATGCGCATCCGTATTATACACGTAGTGAACGTGCGCGCACACACGCATACAGCTCCACACGCGATACCCACTCTTGCGCCGCTCTGCGCAGCGCTCGCCGCCTGCTGGCCGCTCACGTTATGAGCGCGCACCTGGGGGACGCCGATTACGCACGCACGCCCACACACACGCCGCTCCGCGCACTCCAACTCAACTCACGTTATACTCGCGCACCTGTATCACACACGGAGTGAACACACGCGACACCCACTCTCGCACCGCTCTGCGCAGCGCTCCCCCGAGGCGAGCCGCAGCACCACAGAATCACTGCATACCCACGCGCAACCCGCGCGCTCAGCTCCGCGCAGCGCTCACTCACGTGGCGAACCACTGTGCACACAGCGCACCCACACGCTCACACTGCACGACAAGATCACGCGAGACCACGCTTCGCTATTAATGATTTATTATATGCTACCTGCGAATTGATGTGGAATCAGTGAGTCGACGAGGCTGGCCTATTCCACTAAACCTGTACCTATTCCCTATTTATCGGCTTACGATACCCTACTTCACCTCCCCACTCACTGTTTGGTGCCCGCGGAGGTTCGCTGCTCTCTGCGCTAACAGCGTACCTCGATGCGTCGCACGGACGTCCGGGTCGCTGGCTGGAAGTCCTGCTGGTCCGCTGGCCTGGAGAGAAGGGGCGATTTCCCCTCTCCGCTCCTCTATTTATCCTCCCCTACCTCAAAGGGGATGCTGCGCTGAACAATGGGCTCGTGCACCCCAAGCCCGCGCACGGCGGTTCCCCGGGCGCTGTTGATATGCTAATCAGTGCGCGACGTTGGCGGCGTACATCCTAATTACTCCCTTACCCTTCCCAACAATGGGGCCTGCGCGCTCAAGCGCAATTATCCCAACCCTCCATGACTATGCGCAACAGCCCCTGTGACCCCGCTATTCATGCTGTCTCGTGCCTCCCCTGCTTGCCCCGTCGACTCGTGGGGGTGTGTGTGGGGGGAAATGCGCCTCAACCGCGGTGGCCGAATGCCCCACGCCGCGACCACACCATATTAAGGCCGGCAGCAGCGCCGCGGTACCACGTAGCACGGGGGAGGTCATCCAATTCCCTGATCGCCGGAAACCGTGAGAATTAATCCCGATAAGGGTCTCTCGGATAAAAACCGGTCGATCAGGTAACCTTCCCTTCCAGCTCTATGGGGGGGGGGGGGGATGCGTGCGGGTGTGTGCTTATGTGGGGCGGGTGATGGGGGGCAGTGCGGTGGGGGAAGCCGGGCGGCTCCCTGGCTCGGCAGAGCGGCCCCGTCGCTGTGGCACCACATAGCCCCCCGGGGTGCCAGTCCCCGTCCCGGGTTGACTTGAGCACCTCGCCTGGGTTGCCCCCACGAGGTATCGCCGCGGGGTCCGCGGGATTCGCCCGGCCCTTGTGGCTGGCCTCGGGGGTGGCGGCTCCGTCTCCTGGGGCTCCGGCGGTGGTCTCCTCCTCCATTCCAACGGCTCCCCTCGGCCCCTGGCACCTGCGGGCTGGGGAACAAACTCAGAGGCGGTGGGGTTTAAGGGTCGCCGTCCTCGTCGCCCCCGGCCCCGCCCAGGGCCCCTCGGAGCCCTGGGCTCCGTGGGGCCCATATACTGCGCGAGGCCCCCGGGCACGGGGGATGCGGGTACTCCGGGATTTCGGGGCCTTCGGGTGACGGGGTTCTCTCTCGCCGGGGCCGCTTTCCACGGTTTTAAGCGGCGGACATTGACCACCGTCTCTCGACCCCTCTCCCCACCATCAATTAGTACCGTCCAGGGGGAGATCTGTCGCACCACGGTCCAGGGTCCCCGCCAGTAGGTCGTCAGTTTCCCCACCTGCCCGGCCCCGACGCGAGGGGTGTGTAGCCACACCTTAGCACCTGTCAGGAATAAGGGGGGTTCCATGCGGGGTCGGGTGCCCTGTTCCTGCCGCCGATGCGCGGCTTCCCCTTGCGGGTATGCTCGGCCTCGGGCTTCTCGTAGGGTCTCCAACAGGTGTTCCACGGGGCGGCTTCCCTCCTCCGGCTGGGGGGGAGGGACGCCGAATAGCAGATCTGCGGGTAAACGAGACTCACGGCCGAACATCATTAAAAACGGGGTTTGTCCCGTCGACGTGTGTACGGTGGTGGCGTAGGCGAAAAGGGCGTAGGGGAGGTGTTCATCCCAATCCCGTTGATTTGCGGCCGCCATACGTTTGAGTTTCCCCGATAAGGTCTGATTCATGCGCTCCACCATCCCGTTCGCCTGGGGGTGGTACGCTGTGGTTCGGTCCTTCTGGATTCCGAACTCTCGGCACAGTGCCTGGAACAACTCGGCCTCGAACTCGCTACCCTGGTCGGTGAGGACTCGTTCTGGGATCCCGTGCTTAAGTACGTAGTGTTCCACAAATGCCCGGGCCACCACCAAGGCCGTTTTATCAGGGATGGCCACTGCCACGGGGTAGCGGGTGAAATACTCTACTGCGACTAGGATATATCGGTTGCCTCGATGGGATCGCGGGAATGGCCCCTGTAGGTCGATCCCGACCAGCTGATTCGTGCGGCTGACGCGGAACGGCCTTAGGGGTACCTGGTATCGTGCCGGTTTCGGCCCGCACTGCTGACAGGCGCGGCAGCCCTGTACCCAGGCCGCCACGTCTTGTGCCAATTTGGGCCAGAGATACTGGCGACGCAGGGTCTCTCGAGTACGTCGTTCCCCATCGTGGCCCCCGAGTGGGTGGTCATGCACCAGCCGTAGCAGCTGGGGTCGCACCTGGGCAGGAACACAGATGCACCCCGGCTGGCCGGCCTCGGTTAACTCCCGTACCACTCCGTTCTGCACACACAACCGGGCATACAAACCGCTCCAGGGTCCTGGTAGGGCGCTCTTTTCCTCCCGCAGTGCCGCCTCCACTGCCGCCAGATCCGGATCTCGCTGCTGGGTCTGTCTCAGCTGCTCGTCGTTTAGGCCCGGGAAGGCGCAGCCGACGTCCTCCTGGATCCGTCCAATCGGGTCCCGAGCCGCGGGTCCCGCGCTTGCCGGGCGGTCGACGGGATCCTCAGTGCCACCTGTGAGGGTTTCCGTGGCGCACACTGCACTCTCTCTCGCTGGGGGGGGGTCAGTGGCCGCGGCCTCTCGGGGGTCCGTTGCCTGCCGGCAGCGTCCCCCCGTGAAACACGGGCAGGCCTCCTCCGCCCTCGTCTCGGCGTACACCGTGGGTCGCCTCGACAAGGCGTCCGCGTTTGCATGCGTCCGGCCAGCCCGATACTCGATTTGCAGGTTGTACTCCTGCAACTGCGCCAACCACCGGGCCATCTGCCCCCGCGGCTCCTTGAATGTAAGAAGAAACTGCAGAGCATAATGGTCAGTGCGTACGCGACATCTCCTGCCGTACAAATACGGCCGGAACTGTTTGCATGCGAAAATCACGGCGTACAACTCTTGGCGGGTCACGCAATAGTTCAGCTCGGCCCCACTCAAGGTCCGGCTGGCGTACGCGATGACTCGTTCCGTCCCATCCTGTACCTGTGACAACACCGCGCCCAGCCCGCTGCTGCAGGCGTCGGTGTCCAAAATAAAATCGGTGGTAAAATCGGGGAAAGCGAGGGTGGGGGCGTGGGTGAGGTGGTCTTTGAGAGTGGTGAAGGCCGTCTGGCAGGCCCCCGTCCACTGATAGGGGTGCTTAGGGGAGGTGAGTTGGGTGAGGGGGCGTGCAATCTCGCTGAATCCCTTTACAAATCGACGATAATAGGTGGCGAGCCCCAAAAATGATCTGATCTCCGTCAGATTCCTTGGCCGTGGCCAATCCACTACGGCGCGTACCTTCTCCGGATCGGTGCGCACGCCTGCCTCGCTGACGCGATGCCCGAGGTACCCCACCTCGCGTTGTGCGATGTAACACTTACGTGGCTTGAGCTTGAGATGAGCCGCTCGCAGTCGCTGGAACACCTCTCGAAGCCTGGACCAATGCTCAGACAAAGATCTACTGAACACTATCACATCGTCCAAGTAAATCAGGCACTGTTCCCACTGCAAGCCCCGCATCACCAACTCCATCAACCGCTGGAACGTCGCGGGCGCGTTAGTGAGTCCGAACGGCAACACTCGAAACTCAAACAGGCCCATCGGGGTGGTGAATGCTGTTTTTGGCCGATCCTCCTCCGTCATCTCCACCTGCCAGTAACCGGACGCCAGATCGAGGGTGGAAAAATACCGCGCTCCTGCGAGACTGTCGAAGGTGTCGTCGATGCGGGGTATGGGGAAGGCATCGCCGAGCGTGACTGCATTTAGTTTACGGTAATCGACGCAGAACCGGGTTGACCCATCCTTTTTCGTTACTAGTACCACCGGGGCTGACCAGGGGCTCGCCGAGGGCTGAATTATGTTATCGCGAAGCATGTCCCCAACTGCCTCTTTGATTTGGGCGCGTTCGGGTGCGCCCACTCGGTACGCAGGGAGTTTGATGGGTCGGGCTGCACCGGTGTCAATTTGGTGCTTAACAAGATCGGTCCGACCCACGTCCGAGTCGTGTTCACTGAATACGTCGGCATACTCCCGCAGTAACTCGCGCAGCCGATCGCCCTCTCCCTTAGGTAAATCCGCCCATGGTACATGTAACGCGTCGAGCAGGGGAACGACCTCGGCTCGGGGAGTCGGGCCGACTCGCCAGGCCAGGTCCTGGTCACCCTCAGGACGACCGGGGTCTTCGGCCCAGAGTGCGAACACCGAGTCGTTAGAGTGGCGTGCGTGCAGGGGGTGTACGGTGGCTACCGGGGTGCGCCGTCGCAGTGTCGCTGGGGTATTGTGGGGGTTAAACATCCGCATAAACAATCGGTCCCCATCTGCGTTTACCAACGTGGCGGATCCCACTATCCCATACCGTTTTGCCAACTCCGGGTGAGGAGTTAGCATTACCTCCCCTGATGGTCGGAGCGCGGGGTCGGTGGGGGATGTTGCCACCGGCACCAGCATCTCGGTGAGCGGGCCGATGGTGACTGCCGTCGCCAGGATAGCGGCCACAGGTGCAAAGCGGCGGCGCGTTGGTTCTCGTCCCAGGAACGGTATCCGCTCGCCGTTGCTCTCCATGGTGGCGCATCGCTGGCGGGGTTGCACGTTGAGTCCCAACCGTTCTAGGAGGTCGGTGCCTGCGATACACTCATGACACAACGCACTCGACACGTAGAACTCCTGCGTGCACACCTGGCTGCCTATGCGGACCTCTAGGGTGGCTCTCCCCAGCAGCCCCATTCCGGCTCCGCTCGCCGTGTGCAGCGCGCGGTCCGGTGCCTGCAGGTGACGCACGTCGACCCCGATCGCGCTGCAGTGCGCTGCGCTCACGAGCGAGGCCACCGCCCCCGTGTCCAGCAGGATTCGGGTACGCACTCCGTTTACCTCCCCTTCCACCAGCGACGTGGCCCCCGTGATCCCCGCCACCAGCTCCCGCAGCCAGTCGCCAGGAGTCACCGTTTCCGTGGGCGTTGTTGCTGGAACCTGTGTGGAGATCACTCGCTCGCCATTATTCTCACAGCTTGTTTGTGTCGGGGCTACGTCGATTTCGCCCCCCGGTGGTCCCCTCTCTAGGGGGGCCTTAGTGTTTGACCTTAGCTCTTGTCTAGCTCGGGCGACCTGAGGACAGTCCCTCACTAGATGCCCTCGGCGATCGCACATATAACATGCCCGGGGAGGGGTGGCGGCTCCGTAATGGGCTCTCTGCCCACTCCCTCCTCCCCCAGTGCGCTGCTGCTCATACTCTGCTTCTAGTCGCGCTATCCTTCCAGTTAGCCCTCCTACCGTGGAGTCTAGTTCCCCCATCTCGGATCGGATGGTCTCAACGGAGGATTGCAGTTGGGTCATATTTTTATTTGCTTCCTCGCGTACCTGGGTTACCCTTTCACCTACGTGAGTTACCCTCTCACCTACTTGGGTTATCATATCTCCCATGCCGGCCTGTAACCCGGCTACCCACCCCGGGGTCGTCTCGCGGGACACTGGAGGCTCTCTTTCCCGGCCCCTTACCGTCCTTGCGAGCTCCTGTTCCTCCTCCTCGTCTTCCGAGAGCAGGCTCGCAATGGCGCGCTCTCGTCCCAGCCCCCGGAGCTGCGCGCGTTCGCTGTGAATTCTTTCACACTTACGTGCGCGCTCGACAAGGGTGTTAAACGGAAGACGTGGGCAGCTCATGTCTGGCTGCCACCACGCCGTGCGAGACAGGTACCGCTGGATTTTCTCGGCGGCCAGTTCCTCAATAACATCAGTTGCGTACCCCGGGCGTGCGATCTTTGTTAACTCACGCACATCCTCGGCGTAATCACGTAGATCTTCGCCAGGTTGGCGCCGGCGCGCCTCTAAGGCCGATTTTGCTTCCTCCTCGTCACGCGTGCCAAAACGCTGATCGAGTCGGCGCATCAGCTCCTCTAGCTGTGTCTGTGCGCTCGCGGGTAACGCTTCTACAAAATCGGCTGCCCGCCCATCAAGATTCATATTAAGTTGACGTACTGCCTGCGCGTCCGTCCATCCATTAATTTCCTTGGCCCCTAAGAGATTGCGGGCGAATGCCTTCCACGAAGGGGCCCCCCGGCCGGTAAATATTAGTCTTATTTTAGCGTGAGGTAACGCGGGGGTCCGTACCGCTTCTGACACCAATTTGTGGGGGCCATCGGCCCCCGGGGTCCCTCCCGCCTGCATCCCCTATTCGTTTACGTTACCCCACCTCCCTATTACCCGCTACGGTTTCGCCGGCATTCGAACGCGACGCCCCTACGGTTACAGCCTCGCGCCGCGCTCCCACGCTGCGAGCATACGTGCGCACATCATCGTCGATCAAACGCCGTGCTCGCAGTATAGCCCTGTGCGGCACGTTCCCAATGCGCATCCGTATTATACACGTAGTGAACGTGCGCGCACACACGCATACAGCTCCACACGCGATACCCACTCTTGCGCCGCTCTGCGCAGCGCTCGCCGCCTGCTGGCCGCTCACGTTATGAGCGCGCACCTGGGGGACGCCGATTACGCACGCACGCCCACACACACGCCGCTCCGCGCACTCCAACTCAACTCACGTTATACTCGCGCACCTGTATCACACACGGAGTGAACACACGCGACACCCACTCTCGCACCGCTCTGCGCAGCGCTCCCCCGAGGCGAGCCGCAGCACCACAGAATCACTGCATACCCACGCGCAACCCGCGCGCTCAGCTCCGCGCAGCGCTCACTCACGTGGCGAACCACTGTGCACACAGCGCACCCACACGCTCACACTGCACGACAAGATCACGCGAGACCACGCTTCGCTATTAATGATTTATTATATGCTACCTGCGAATTGATGTGGAATCAGTGAGTCGACGAGGCTGGCCTATTCCACTAAACCTGTACCTATTCCCTATTTATCGGCTTACGATACCCTACTTCACCTCCCCACTCACTGTTTGGTGCCCGCGGAGGTTCGCTGCTCTCTGCGCTAACAGCGTACCTCGATGCGTCGCACGGACGTCCGGGTCGCTGGCTGGAAGTCCTGCTGGTCCGCTGGCCTGGAGAGAAGGGGCGATTTCCCCTCTCCGCTCCTCTATTTATCCTCCCCTACCTCAAAGGGGATGCTGCGCTGAACAATGGGCTCGTGCACCCCAAGCCCGCGCACGGCGGTTCCCCGGGCGCTGTTGATATGCTAATCAGTGCGCGACGTTGGCGGCGTACATCCTAATTACTCCCTTACCCTTCCCAACAATGGGGCCTGCGCGCTCAAGCGCAATTATCCCAACCCTCCATGACTATGCGCAACAGCCCCTGTGACCCCGCTATTCATGCTGTCTCGTGCCTCCCCTGCTTGCCCCGTCGACTCGTGGGGGTGTGTGTGGGGGGAAATGCGCCTCAACCGCGGTGGCCGAATGCCCCACGCCGCGACCACACCATATTAAGGCCGGCAGCAGCGCCGCGGTACCACGTAGCACGGGGGAGGTCATCCAATTCCCTGATCGCCGGAAACCGTGAGAATTAATCCCGATAAGGGTCTCTCGGATAAAAACCGGTCGATCAGGTAACCTTCCCTTCCAGCTCTATGGGGGGGGGGGGGGATGCGTGCGGGTGTGTGCTTATGTGGGGCGGGTGATGGGGGGCAGTGCGGTGGGGGAAGCCGGGCGGCTCCCTGGCTCGGCAGAGCGGCCCCGTCGCTGTGGCACCACAGTGTTTACATTCACAACTCACTCGCCCTCCTCGCCCTCCATCCCCCAACAGGCGGGGCCCTGCCCGCCTCACCTCGCGCTCTCTCTCTCTCGCTGGCACCGAGCACAATTCCCTCCATGGAGCTCGTGAACACGTGACGTGTCTACACACGCTCGAGAGACACACCGTGGCGGTCATTCATCGTCGTCATCATCATAGGCCATGGTCCATCCACTGCTAGATACACATCCACTGCTAGATAGGCCATCCGCCACTCGTGGACATCTGAGAAATAGTGGACATCTGTGGAACAAAGAGCTTTATAGCTCATCGGATTCCTCCAGTGTAAATACTCTGGTTCCGATGGCCATGAAGGTCTCTGCAAGTTTCCACAATCACTCACTAAAGTTTTCCCGGATAATGTTATTAATTATTATTTTTACGGTACTATTGTATCCGCATCAGACAATAAGGCACTCTGGATGAGATCATGATAAGGTAAAGGTGCAGCCGTGCAATTGCCTGCTCACGGCACTGTTGGCGGAAGTGACCACCACTAGCAGGAGCTCCGGGAGAGCCCCTCTCGAGGGTGTGTGGCCTCCTCTTCCACCCTGAGACGAGGTTACAATGATCCTGTCATCATGCAGGAACATCTCAGTGAGTCCAGAGGCTCATTGGCAGGAGGGTCTTGGCCGAGGATATTTGGTAAATTTCTTGGTAAGAACGTTCCGTTTGGTGGACGACTGCAGTGTGTGGAGAACACCCGCACACAGAGGAGGAGATCACTAATAGTAGGGCGAGAAATATCACATTCCCATGGTTCGGGGCCAGCTTCTCCATTGGTCAGCAACCGTGTTTGGCTTCCCACAAAGCGGTACTCGTTTATTGCTCGTGTCGGGATGATTGGCCGGGTGTTTCATCCCTTCCCAATCGGGACTTGAAGTCATAACCCTCTCCTCGTATCTTGAGCACAGTCACCCAAATATGTGAAGGGGATTCATTTGACGTATTTTGCCATTCACATTTTCCACAATAACGCTTAATTGTTATATTGTGATATTATATAGCTTGGCGTCGAATTAGGACCAATATTCTGCAATTAGGGCCTTTCCCCTTTAAACATCGGGAAGTTTACCAGCA
Source organism: Lethenteron reissneri (assembly GCF_015708825.2). NCBI lineage: Eukaryota > Metazoa > Chordata > Hyperoartia > Petromyzontiformes > Petromyzontidae > Lethenteron > Lethenteron reissneri. Next base: position 11,012,564 of record NC_083782.1, read on the forward strand.
TTGATTGGTTCCAGCATGTCCCACTGCTGGTGAGACGCCAAGGAGTTTGCTTGTATTGAACCAAGGTGCTGATGAAATGCACTCACAGAAGGCCATGCGGCCAATGGTTTGTGTAAAAATATATATTCCGATGTTGTTTTGCATAGCAATGAGGCATTCATTATTTTACCTGTCACGTAACGCAGTGCTCTTGGAGACCGGATTACATGCTTTATTCATACGGATAAATAACACGCAGCAGATTAAACACATTTCAGCCAGAAACCGATGCTTAATGTATGAATGTTGGGGGTGGGGGGTCACATTGCGATGTCTGGAGCCACATCTAACGCGGCGCACGAAAACAGCCTTTGCAAGCTGCTCCGATTGTTGTGTGTATGTATGCTTAACTTTTTTCGCACCGTACCTAGCCAACCGTTCTAAACAAAGTTTCGCGATTTGGGAATACGTTTTACTTTGTCTGGCTGAGTGTCTCTTTCCATTCTAACCCCTCATCATCGTCATCCATGGCCTATCCGCTGTTTGACGATGAAGGTTTTCCCGCGCCATCAACATCTCGCACGGCTTTGCATTGCCGCAGTTATTTTCTTTGGCTGACCATCGAACAGAGACGATCACTGCAACGCGCGCTTTCAGACTCGCTTCTGCGGCCGTCTGGAACGCTCTGTCGATATCAGGAAGCACTGGAGCTATGCACTTTTAAATTTAGATTGAAACGAATTTCTTTAAAACGGCTTTTTGTATTTAGTTTGTTGTCATTCCCCGCCCCTCCGATTAGCACTTCAATGTAATTTTACAACATAATTGTTATTACATGTTTTTTATATTAGTGGAATTCTTTGATGTCTGCCGGCCGAGTCGCCCTTGACAAAGAGCTTCTTAGCTCTACCGGCTTTCACTCAGTGAGAAATACCCTCCTGGTTTTGATACTGAATTTGTGGGTCTCAGTGCGAGTCTACGAGTCTCAGAGAGGATAATTAGCGATTGGGATGAAACCGTCAACTCGTTCCACCTACGAACTGCCTTCAAATCGCAGGTCACTGAAGTCTACGTTTGAACTCAGGATCTCAGCGATCGCCAGCTCAGCGCGCGGACCTCCGAACCATCCGGCCACCTCTGAGACAACTTCGACTTTTGAAGTTCAGACGTTTACGGGGGAGTGCAACAAATTAAATCGACTATAGAGGGAATTTTACCATTCGGGTTTTGATGCGAGGCCTCAAGGTGGTGGGCACAGAGCTCAGGAGATAACAAATAAAACATCTCCGTCTATAAACATGCATCTTCTGCGTGATGCCCCTCGAGTTACACTTGACAGCATGCCTGTCTAAAAAGTATGCAAATATCGTGGTGGTGGTGGTGGTGTTTGTAAACCCAGGTTGAACCTGCAATGTTTTTTGTGTTCACATACAATACATAATGTCATCAAATTGTTTTATTTTCCTGGTTGTTGGTAAACTGGCGTAAGCGCGCTACTAGAAGCCAGGCCCAAAGCGAAATAACCAGAACGTGTTGTGGAATATCACAGACTCGGCTGAAACTAAGCTTCATAAGTGGTGCTGCGGTTCGAAACACAGCGCTGATGAAGCCGGTCACCTGAGTTTGACTCCAGGCCACGGCGAACACCAGTGACGAGTGATATCTTGAACCGATCCTAGCTGTTTATCCGGCTTCACCAACCAACGTGGTGAAGTATGGTCAAACAGCCTCATTGACCAACGCGGCACTACGTTACAACAACCGCCATTCGCCAGTAAGTGACGTCCCCACGGCGCTGGTGCCAGGCTAGGTGCATCTTGATGCCACGTGAAGTGTGGAAGGCTCGCCGCTGGCAGGTCAGGGCACAGGCCCACAGGTGCCATGGGTTGACTGATACGACTGGCAGATGCACCACCTGTGCTCCCCACTGCGCCAACTCGCTGTGTTTTAGCCTCACGACGCTCCGCTCGTTGTTGTGAGCGTCGCTGAATGACGACTGCCTCCAGCTATTATGAAGCCACTGGGGCTATGCACTTTGAAATCCTAGATTTAAAACTCATTTCTTAAAACTGCTCTTTGTGTTTAATTTGTTGTCCTCCAGGTTAAATAAAGATTTACATTCCGAACTCGTGTCGACATCTCGCCTGCATCTCTGGAGTTTCCGTCTTGTCGATCACATCTCTTGTCGTTATCATCATGAGCAGATACTCTGCCAAATGTGTGTACAGTTTTGTATTTGTTTACGAGATGTGTTGTTGTTGTTGTTTTGATGCTGCTAGTCGAATCGCTTGACATGTTTCTGCGGTGTAATTCCTGCGACCTCGCCCTCAAAGAGCTTCATGGGCCTTCATTCCTCACTGATAGCGTCAATAAACAAATACATTTGAATCTTAATATTGTAGTCAACGTAGTTTTATTCTGCAATACTACGTTGCCAGTGGTGCTGTATTACAAACATTAAAAACAAATTAACACATCCGGTAATAGAGATAAATCCTATTAACATTAGGCGACGTTTCGGGCAATGACCCTGCCTCGTAGCACTTAACCCACCTCCGATTAGCACGGTTGGCTACGTACGGCGTGAAAGAAGTTCAACGTGAACACAACTTGCCCTGGTCCGGCAAGTGCCCTCGGCTCCACATTCTCCCGGAGCGCATCGCTCCACCTCCCTCCCCTCTCGTGTACCGCTCAGAGGGCGGCTGTCAAAGGTAAAGATCCCCCGTGTAGCCTGTAACAGACTGTAGGGGCAAGTGCTGTTCGCGAGTGGCACCGACGAGGCCGGCACTGTGGTACACGAGGAGGTGGGTGGCCAGCACCACGCCGGCAGCCTTCGTCGATGATTAGTGGCGATGTTTACACACCGCACCAGGTACTAATTTGAGGCTGAGTCGACCTAGGGGAGACCCAGGGCCGGTGCAGATTTTCTTCACCGGTGTTGGCCCCGAGCAGGATTTGAACTCTGATGGCCAGGTTCGTAGTGCAGCGCGCTAACCAATACACACACAATACACACACACTACACACACCACACAATACACAGACACTATACACACTCACAATGCACACACTAACCACACACACTCCACACACACGATACAAATTCACAATGCACACACTACTCACCACACACACAATACACACACACAATACACACACAATACACACTACACTATACACACTACACTAAACTCTACACTACATACTACACTACACGTGCGCTGTGCGGCCGTTGCTCTGCCCTTGTCGCTCAACGCACGTGCGTGACCCCCCCCCCCACGCCTGGCACTCAGCCACAGACAAAGATCCCCCGGGTGGCGCACACGCGCCGTCGGGGCAAGGGCTGCGAGCGAACAAGCCCCCGCCGCGAGGGTTTGCCAAACGCCAGTCCCGCGGCGACCCACCGCGACCCACGCTGCACGCGCCCGATGATTGTTCAACACGTCCCACGTGACCAGTCAAGCAATTGACGCCGTCTGCGTGAATCGAGCCGATTTAAACGAAGATTGCGACCTCAGCGCGCGTGTGAACCCGCTCCCCGCGCGGGAGGGGTCACGTGGGGGGGCGTCACGTGGGGCGTGTTTCACAATCATCGGGCGCGTGCAGCGTGCAGCCATTTAAGTTTCATTTTCATGGGGAAATAAATTGGTGGGTCGCGAGGACTGGAGTTTGAGCAAACGCTGCATGACTTCCGTATTGTGCACATTGTAAAGAATTAATACCACTACCGTGTAGTGTAGAGTAAGGTACCACTACCGTGTAGTGTAGAGTAAGGTACCACTACCGTGTAGTGTAGAGTAAGGTACCACTACTGTGTAGTGTAGAGTAAGGTACCACTACCGTGTAGTGTAGAGTAAGGTACCACTACTGTGTAGTGTAGAGTAAGGTACCACTACTGTGTTGTTAGAGAGGAACTTGGGATGCGTCTCGAAGCGCGCTGACGTCGGGAGAGGAAACGCGGCGTGGGGAGCGACTCGCTCCGTGTGCCTGTGCGTGTGTGTGTGTACCACGTGTGTGTGTGTGTACCACTTGGGGCGTGTGTGTGTACCACGTGTGGATGTGTGTGTGCGGCGTGTGTGTGTACCACGTGGTGTGCGTGTGTGTGTGTACCGCGTGGGGCGTGTGTGTGTGTACCACGTGTGTGTGTGTACCACGTGTGGATGTGTGTGTGTGCGGCGTGTGTGTGTACCACGTGGGGCGTGTCCGTGTGTGTGTACCACGTGTGTGTGTGTGTGTGTACCGCGTGGGGCGTGTGTGTGTGTGCGGCGTGTGTGTGTGTGTACCACGTGTGTGTGCGGCGTGTGTGTGTGTGTGTACCACGTGGGGCGTGTCCGTGTGTGTACCACGTGGGGCAGCGTGTGTGTGTGTGTACCACGTGTGTGTGCGGTGTGTGTGTGTGTACCACGTGTGGATGTGTGTGTGTGCGGCGTGTGTGTGTGTGTACCACGTGTGTGTGCGGCGTGTGTGTGTGTGTACCACGTGGGGCGTGTCCGTGTGTGTGTACCACGTGGGGCAGCGTGTGTGTGTGTGTGTACCACGTGTGTGTGCGGTGTGTGTGTGTGTACCACGTGTGGATGTGTGTGTGTGCGGCGTGTGTGTGTGTGTACCACGTGTGTGTGCGGCGTGTGTGTGTGTGTACCACGTGGGGCGTGTCCGTGTGTGTGTACCACGTGGGGCAGCGTGTGTGTGGGTGTGTGGATATAAGACTCTGAGCCACAGAGCACTGAGCTCACACGCGGATCGCAGCTGCGATTCGTCTACGCAGCAGCAGCAGCAACGCGCTCCGTCAACGTTTCCGTCAAACCCTCCCCACCCATCGTCAAACATCAACATCATCCATTATTCATCGTCACACCTTGCTGAGCCAGCAGTCAGGTGGTGGCTGTAAACATCGATTAGTCTGGACACGTTTCAGCGGCGACAGTCGTAGAACTCGACACTCGCCGTGGGTGCTGAACAGCGGCGGTGCTGCGTGTGGACACACGGAGCGTGGCACGCACAGCGGGTCTCGGCTTCGAATACAGCCGATTTGTATCGCCGGCACGACATTAGCAAGAGGATTTGATGATCCCTGCGGGCAGACTTTAGTCAAATTGCTGCTGCTGAAGACGAAGAAGACCGACACGACCCGTCACACGCAGAGTCTGCATCGTGGACCGCAGCCACTCGCGAGTCGGCGGACCTCTCGGCAAAACCTCGTCGAATACATTTCTCCCTCGCGCTCCACGTGTGGCCATGGAGGCCCCGTTCTACCACGACGACGTGGTCGGCCTTCACTCGTTCGGCCAGGTGAGCGCCTTCGCCAGCTACTCGAGCAAGAACGTCGCCCTCCTCCGGCAGGGCAAGGCGGCCGCGCAGACGTCTCCGCTGCCGGGAGTGCTGCAGGCCACCGCGTGCGTGGGTGGTCCACCGCTGCTGCCACCCTCGTCTTCGACGTCGTCCCTCGTGTCTTCAGCATCATCATCATCGCCACCATCGCCACCTCCTCCTCCTCCTCCTCCCGCACCGCCGTCAGCGTTGTCATCTGCTGCATCTTCATCATCCTCGTCGTCTTCGACCTCGTCTTCTCCATCCGAGTCGGCCATGCTGAGGCTGTCGAGCTCTGACATGGAGCGCTTCATCATCCACCACCACCACCGGCAGCAGCAGCAACAACAACAGCACCACCACCTCCACCACCTCCACCAGGGCGGCCCGGGGCTGTCCGCGCCGCTGTCCCCGGGGCTGCACGGCGCCGTCTCGGGCGCCTTCGGCCGCGGCGGCGGCAGCGCCGCCGAGGAGGAGAAGGACAACTTCGCCAATGGCTTCGTGCGCGCCCTCGAGGAGCTCCACAAGCAGAACATCCGGCACAGCGCCGCCTCCTCCTCCTTCTCCTCCTCCTGCTCGCCCGCCCTGGTGAGCCAGCTCCACGGCTCGGGCTACGAGGCCCCCTCCCCCCACCAGCAGCAGCAGCACCTGCTGCCCAGCTACGCGCCGCTGCTGCCGCAGCACCACGCGGCGGCCGATGTTCGCCAGGGGCCCCCCTCCTCCTCCTCCTCCCCCGCCGCCTGCTACGCGGACCTCGGCGGCTACGGGCCGCAGCTCGGGCTCGCGTCCACAGGCGGTGGCGGCGGCCTCCAGCAGGGCCTCGCGGGGACCTCTGCTGGAGGCCTCGAGTACGGAACGTCGGCCCTGTACGCGCACGCACAGAGCGCGGGCCACGCGTCCTCCCTGCAGTACCTGCCCAGGTCCCAGCAGCAGCAGCAGCAGCTGCTGCTCAAGGAGGAGGAGGAGGAGACCCTCCAGACTGTGCCCGACCTCATGCACGAGGGTGGTGGCGGTGGTGGAGGACCTTCCAACGCCTCGTCAACGTCGTCCTCTTCCTCCTCCTCCTCGGCGGCGGCCACAGTGAGCGACCTCGTGGGGCGCGGGGCCACGGCGCCGGTGGACATGGAGTCGCAGGAGAAGATGAAGGTGGAGCGCAAGCGGCTGCGCAATCGCATCGCGGCGTCCAAGTGCCGCAAGAGGAAGCTGGAGCGCATCGCCCGCCTCGAGGAGAAGGTGGCCGCGCTCAAGGCCAACAACGCGCAGCTCGCGGGCACGGCGGGCACGCTGAGAGAGCAGGTGGACACGCTGAAGCAGAGGGTCCTCAACCACCTGGGCAGAGGCTGCCGCTTGGCCATTGGGGCCACCCAGGGCGGCACGGCTCTGCAGGCCTTCTGATGGCCGCGGGCGTTTGATGGGGAGGTCACGCGATTCACCGAGCCGGCTGGTCGGGCAGGCGCGGCAAGTGGCAGCGGCAGCAGCAGCGGCAGCTGCATCCACGAGAAGGAGGCCAAACGGGAGAGAGTTGACGGTGGGGTTTTTCCCCATGAAGGTTGTGGAGATGATGGAGATGATGATGATGATGCGTCGAGAGGGGCTTGCGTGGACTGAGCTCCTCGTGCTCACGGCGGAGGGCGAGAGACGAGCGGCAAGGAGGGCATCGAGGCGCGTGGATCATTCTTCTCGAGACTGGAATTCTGGCTGTGATGATGATGATATGCAGCGGCGTCGATCGAGATTTGGCTCCCAAAGTTCAGTGCCCACTTACGATTTAAAATATGAAATGTCTCGTAAAATCTGAAGTTTTAAATGAGTGGTACATTAGCAGGATACGGTGGCGAAAAAAGCAGTGGATATGATGGTACATCCCACTGCAGTACCGTACTACGTGAGTCCTGCAGTACTGTGGTGGTAATGTGGTGGTACCTGTGGTGGTACCTGTGTTGGTACATGCCACTGCAGCACTCTACGACTAAAATACGAAAGCATGGTCGGAAATTGAAATACCGAGATTGTAATGTTTACGCGCTAAAGAAAATTGTGCGATTGAATATTTGCGACCGCAGATTGAATGTAAAGATGTTTAGAAAGGAGGAGGAGGCATTTCTCTTGAGATGACCTATATTATTATTTATGTGCTTATGGATCTTTCCCTTAAAGGGACCGGCAACTGCCGTCCGAGCTTTCGGTGGTGGTCTTAATTTGATAGTTTCGGTGGAGTCACCGAAAAGGTGGTGGTGGTGGTGGTGGGGGGCTTCAGTTCTCACAAGGGAAGTGGCGACGTGGAATCGAGCTGGTTTCAAAACAGCTCTTCTTGAGGCCTGCGAGCGAGTGCAGCTTTAATTGTGGAGGCATTTTGGCTTCGAGAAAAAAGCCGTGAGTCACCACCACTCCGCCTTTGATGAGAAAGCCTTTAAGCCCCCGGGGGGATGCGTGGGTGGTGGTGGTTGTGGATGACGTATTCAACCACCACTGCCAACAACAACTACCCACCACATTTTTTTTATTAAACTCCTACCCCTCGGCAAACCCGCGGGGCTGAAACGTTCCTAGGCCAGAGTTGGGGGGCCCTGATGATTCATGCGGCTTGCAGTGTTACACGTGGGGGCCTTTTGTAATACAATAGACAATATATGGGTCTCAGAAGGGGAGGCGATTTGAAAGTGCCTTGTACAGGCTGAATGTTGTAAGCGGTGCCATATGTGTGTGTGTCGCTGCTGGCTGGGTGGCCAACCAATACGCACACACACACACGTGCATATGTTCGAATTCAGGCTGTGGTTGACTTTGCGACCCACCCCTTCGTGGGAGGGCTCGGTGAGTGGGTTAGTAAAACGCGTAGCCGCCACGTTAAGAGACGTGAACTGCTTTTACAGACTGACTGGGCCCCGCCAGTGATTGTGGACATGAGCACCAGCAATGGTGATGGGCACTGCCCAGTACTCGTTTTATTTGATAAACACTTTGCCTTTGACTATACAGTACTGTGTGTGTAGTTGTATAAGCTGTCATTATATACATAGTCCTATTTTTGTGATTGGCTCCTGCCATATGAACGTGGAATTTCCACTACTGGCTCTGTGGAGGGGTGGGGGGGCGTCCGGCAGTAGAACAGAGCGTCTCGCCACGGACTCTCTCACCTTGAGCTGCCGCCGCCGTCGATATTTGTTCGTCTTCAATTTGACGATGAGCGGAGCGTGGAGTTCAAGGTGCCGACAGCTGTGTTTTAAAAGCTCGACAGTGTTCACCAAAATGTGTGGTGGTGGTGATGGGGAAGGGAGGGAGGGTGGTGGTGGTTATTTTTTTCTGTGTTGCTCTGCCCGCTTGCTGCACGGTAAGAAAGGGCCAACACTCAGTACGCAAGCCAAGCCCGAGTTAGCAGCACCATGGCAACTCGAACAAGATGTTCGGTAATGGATGGTTTGTCAAACGTCTTATTATGATTTTACTACTGTGAAGTGTAAATTTGACTTCAAAATCCATATCGACAATTATTTTTTTTCGAAGTCAAATGTGAGTCATGATTTGCCAATTCGGTCAAACACCAATCACACACACGCACGCGCGCGTGTAAAATGCAATTTGCGTAGCTGCTATAGATCTGTGTTTGTGTTTCTAAAGGCACCCGGGCACACACACGGATTAACTGATGCTCTGACATTCGTTGAAGCACGGTGTAATTCACAAGCAGACATTCCATGTGGTCGAGCGATTGTTACTATGGTTTCACCGACTGACTCACATTGGAAAAGTTAAAGAAAACCTATATTGGGGAGTCGATTCAACCCATAATCACCCCCAGGAATTGGGGGGTTATAAAATTGGTACTACTTTATGGCAATGTTCAGGGCGCCACGGTGGCTATGAGATGTTAACTACCTCGCCTGGTCTACAGGAGGTCGTGGGTTCGATCCCGACCCTGGCGCCTGCTGCTGCTGCTGTCTATGTGGTGTGTTCTCCCCGTGGGGGCGTGGGTTCTTCTCGGAGATCTTGGGGTTTTCCTCCACGTTTAGAATAATGCGTTTAGGGTATTTGGGTGTTATACATTTTCACGTGATAAACCATTTAATTGGGATATATTTGTGGCCAGGTCGCTAAGGAAAAAAGAGCTATGTAGCTCATTGGGCCTTACCTGGTAAAGTTAAAAAAATAGTTTAGTTTTAATGCGGAATTCCCACCACTGGTTAATATGCCTGCGCAGGGTGACCCTTTGAATTCGAGACAGATCCAAATTTCAAGATGACGTTTCACAGTTTCCACAATTTTCTGCACCATGTGACACGATGTTCTGCTTACAATTTACAAATCGTTCTGAGTGCGTAAGTGGTTTATCTATATGAAGTGGTGTCTTTAATAGTGAGGACTGCTCTCAATATCTGGAATGGATTTTTTTTTATCAAACTTGGCCTGGCATGGTATAATTGGATTGCGGAATGGCCCTTGGAGGAGGGATTTTTTTATAGTCCGAATCCATTTGTGGTGTTCCATGCCAGGATTTAGATTTATCAATGACCAACTCTGTGGTGTTAAACTCGGCGGTTGGTCAAACTAACTTGGAGTCCATCATACGGACTAATGTGAAACAAATGTTGCATCAAACACATTGTACTGTATTCATTTTATCACCATTTTTTTGTATCTTCAATAGATGTATAATTTCCTGGTTATTTTTTGTGGTCTTTGAAACAAAATAGATACTTTGACATGTATTAACGTTTACCGGCTTTATGTGAATATTTTTCAATCGATTTGTAATTTAGTTTTGAATGAAAAATGCAAATACATGGAAAAATACTGTCGTGCTAAAAGTGCTAATGGCTACAATGCTTTGGTTAAGAACGCGTAGACTTTGACAGCCAGGCATATCGGAGTATGGTTTCCTTGATTCGTGCGAGTCTATATATTACATGGACCTGTTGTGTGTAAAATCTTAACACTTTGCAAGCACTCGGCAAGGATTCACGATGGTGGCGCTTGGGATCTCTTGAGAGCCCATTGGTTGACGTGACCACTACACGCGTGTTGTTGTGAGCGCTTCCGGTTGCCTTTGATGTTTGATGTCGCAGACGAGAAGGATGGTGTGCGTCTCGACAGAGTAGGGACTCTTGAACGTCAATCCATCATCATCACCACCACCATCATCATCTCTGGGGTAGATAAAATAAGCTCCACCCTTCGCGAGGATGTCTGGTAATTGGTACAAGTCAGCGGTGGTGTTGTCACTGATGGACTGGCACCTGCCATGACAATGTGGAGTTGTAAAAATTGGCTTATATTTCTCCCAGTTGCTGGATAGAGCCTTGTCCTCAGTGCCCTTTTTTGCAACTAATTGGTAATTTATAGAACAAATTAAATGATACTGTATATAGGATTATTTTAATTGAAAGAAATATTTATATATTTTGATCTCTCAGTTTAGATGCTACCACAGTACAATATATAGCACTTGTCCAACGAAGCCTATAATCACCATCGTCTTCACCATCATCATCTCATCGGGGTGGCTGATATGAGTACGACCTGGCGTTGATTGCGCCACGTGTGCACAGGAAGTCAACAGCGAGAGAGTTGTCTTGATTTATTTACAGACTAACTATGCCACGGTAATGTGGAGTTTATTAATCACTGCTGTCGAACGGTGAAGTACGACCACATTATTATGCTACTTTTTTGTGTTTAGCTGCTACTGTTACATAAATGATAATTACGTACCTTAAGTGAAAAAAAAACTTTATTTTCTGTTACCTGATGTGCCAGTTGTGTTTTTTTGTATTTTCTGCCAAAGAGGCATTCTAGCACTGTGTATTTAGAAATGGGCATTTGTTACGCGTAACGCGGTCTACATATTGAAAGCTATACATCGTGGCGATTGTGGCTTACATACGATTGAAAATAAATAAATGTTGCAAACGAGTCTCGGATTGGTCTTCTGCTGAGTCATCCGTCTGCTCTCCGTGCCAACCACTCCCTAAAATTATGTTTTGACGGGAAGTGTTTTGAGACTCAAAGCCAGACAAACACAGACACACAGGGCCAGACGCTTCTGGATTCCGAACACCAGTGCACGTGTCGGAGAAGTATTGTAATACAGGAGAAGCGACGTCTAAGTTAGGCCAGGGAAGAGACTCGGAAGTAGTGCAGACGTCATGGGGGACGTTGCTGAAACAGGCATCAAAGTGGCTCCCAGAGGAAGATGCTGCTGGCGGTGAGACTGTTGGTTGACTCGGCCTTAAATGAGTACCTGGTGCGCTGTGTAAACATCAGCACGGGGGGCACCGGGCGTGGTGCCGGCCACCTACGCCCTCGTGTGCTATGTCAACTTTCGTAACTGCTACTCGCTAACGGCACCTGTCTCGACAGTATGTTTTAAAAGCTACACGAGTGAACTTTGTCTTGTATGAGATTGTAAAAGTAGTCTTAGGATATCGGCTGTCGACTGGAGTCTAGCAGAAGGAAGGAAGCGATGGCGAGGTGTGGTGACATCAGAAGCAGCGGACTTGGTGACCTCTTGACCCTGGCTTTAAAAAATAATTTAATTCCAAAGTGACCTCATAAAATGCATGTTTTATTTTAATAAAACCTCTGATGAATGTAGCAATGTTTTGGTGTAATGGGTTAATATGCCTCACCTGGAAATGTATCCGAAGATATAAAGGAAGGCGGAATGTGTCCAGGCCATAATGTGTTGTAATACATTTACACGTAGCTTGAATATACACTTGAGGCCATGTATAACGTGTTAGCAATGCTGGCACACACATCACGATGTCCATGTAGTCATGTCAATTGCTGTTAACCTAACTTCATTATTACCATCAACATCAGGCATGGTCCATCCACTGCTGGATGAAGGCGTCCCCAATCCGATGCAAGATTTTGGAATGAATCTAATAATTTGGTTTAATAATGCTGATTTGTAACGTGCACAATTGTCACTCGCCCAAGGCAGCGACCCTGAGCGGCGGAGCCCAGCTCAGAGATCCGTTCAGTAAAATAAAATAAATGTTGTTTGAGAAGCCGCTTAAAGGTAGGTAGGTTTTCGCGACCAATATCTATGAGGTTTTGTTTGGGCTAGAGTGCATACATATAAATGTGTTGTCAAATCTGCCACCACCCCACACAGCTAATTAGTGTATTACTCTCTAACACACTGGTGTGCTGCAGTACATAATTGGCACGTTTTGATTTCCGAGACAAACCTCACTAATTGACTGTGCCGAATGGTGGCGGGTTTGATGACACATTTACGCGATTTAACCCAAAAAAACGTGATTATGAATCAAATTATTTGGTTCTGCAGCTGCTGCTTTTGGCTGTGTGTGACGCACAATCACACAATACAACATTCGTCAATAACACTGCGGCCACAAAGTAAACAACTGATACACAATGTAGATACTAGATACACAATGTAATGGGAAATGACCTTTCTTGAGCGCACACAAATTAAGCCCATCATTTACACGCTATGTAGAAGGCCCATTTCCCAAAACGTTGCCAATTTTTCAACAAAGATTAATGTCACAGTGTTATTGCCGAATCTGTTTAATCAAATGGAAGATCGATAATTTGTTCATTTGTATTCTGCAGCTGGAAGGCTCTCGGTGGGTTTTTCCCACAGGGAGAAAAAAATTACAATGCCGTGTAAAGTTTAAAAAAACAGAACTGGGGATTTTCCTCCGTACAATATACACAAAGATCCCCAGTATAGCCTTAACATACTGCTGGGGCAAGTGCTGTTAGCGAGCACCTATGAAGGCCGACACGACACCCAATGGGGTGGGTGGTCAGCACCACGCCCGGCCGCCTTTGTCTCCCAGCGGCGATGTTTACACGCCGCACCAGGTACCCAGTGCACACGCACACACGCACTGCACACACGCACACACGTGGTAGGCGTGGTCCGTGTCAACGTCAGGGCGATTCCAGTGACGCCAGCCCACGCACTTCCTTTTACCCTTATATGGTGTGAGGGGCTGCGACGTCACGGGCACCCCCCCTTCCTCCGGAAGTGTGACGTCATGTTTACGGGAAGCTCAGGGCCCCGCGTGCTCGTGTGACTCAGCCTCTTGCGGAGGCCACGTGTCCTCAGGAGACCACGTGACTTTAGGAAGCAACGCGTCTTCAGCAGGCCCCATCAAATCATAAGGGAAAAAAACAAGTTTTCCTGGCTGGATTCACGCCTGCCTGGCTGGATTCCTAACACGTGCGCGGTGACGTTACCAGACACATCTGCGTGAGGACGTCTCCCACATCCCACATCGCGTTGGCGTTTTATCCTGGTCTCTTGAGATCTGACCTGGTAAAACCAAAAATAAATTCGAGCTTGAAGCTATCATTGGCCATTGTCCACTGCTGGATGAAGTCATCCATACATCTCGCTGTGTAGAGCTTCTACCATCACTCCCACACGTTAACGAATGTCATCACTCCGTGCAAATCCATAGCAATGTGCGAAACGTTTGCAATCTGCACATTTCAAGCTGCATACAGAGTGCGCAAAGAAGCATATATGCACGCTTGGAATTGGACTGACAGTAGAACAAATGGATGTGAGCGAGTGAAAATCTAATGAGGGCATTATGATTCAGGCCTGGCTTGAAGATGACATGAGAGGTTGGTGCCAGAAAGATGTGGCACTACTTGAATGTATTGGCACAAGGCAGAGGAAAGTGGAAACATTACGGAATGTGCAGTGGATTCATACGGGGTTCTATCTGCCCATGGATCGTGACGAGGATTCAGAATTGATTGTTTGGGGATCAGATGGCGAACATAGAATGTGTGTCGTGAACCCACCTCCATCCGACACAGCCAATGAATAACGACGTCACGCGAATCAAACTTCCCGAGGGTTCAGCAGCACAGCCCCGTGCGTTGTTGGAGATGAATATTCCAGCATGTTGATGGGCGATACGTTGCGCTGATGCAGCCAGCACCATCACGCCTGCCTGCTGGTTCAAGTTCATGTATTATTAGGTAGAGCCCTGTGAGCCATTCGGCTCTTGAATCGGGTGCAACCGCAACAAACAAAAACCTAAAACATGAAAAGGAAACATCTTAAAGTGACTATGTGACTAAGTGCAAAAAAAAATCCAAGAAAAAACAGCAAAATATTGCAGAAAAAGCACCGTACACCAACGCTGCGTGCGAAAATCCCAGTGGGATGCAAGTCAACAACAACCACAAGACAACTTAGATTATTAGCTGGTGGTAGCTATCAGTTAAAGCTTGTACCCATTTAAATGTGTGCATTCAGGTGAAGTTTCAAGGGTTTTAAGTTAGATTTTTTTACGAATGGTTATACAGTTATCTTGTAATTGTATTTTCACTACAGTATCTAGTTAAGATCTAGGGGATACGAAGAATAATGTAATTAGCATGAAGTTGAATGTTAGAATGAGATAGAGATGTTTATATATTTATGTTTATATATTTTTTATATTATAAGACTGGCTGAGTGGAGCGATTGTTGTACGATGTTTTTTGAGTTCGAATTTTTTTTTGCGCTAAAACCGCATCGGGCAGCTGGGAATGTGAGGACACGTGGAAGAGAGCCGGCACACAGCCCTCGTATTCTTAGCAGTGACACTTGCCCACTCTTGGATTAAGTCAGGCGCATAGTCCACAGAGGGGAGGAGGGTGAGTGTGCAGGATGAACAATACTCCCGTTGTGATGGATTTTCTCGTTATTTTACAGTGGCATTATTGCCGACGGCTATATTCACAGCTTCTTTGTCAAGCCCACCGGAGCATTCCGTATTCAGGTCTACAGACAGACATACACACGTGAGAAAACTGTACACATTTCATAGCTTATGTTGGGGGTAGAGTGATTCGGGGGAGCCATGAATAAATACAGACAGACACACAGAGAGAGTGATACAGACATTCAGAATATGTATTTATACTGGAGGAATCCGATGATCTCTAAAGCACTTTTTCACAGAAGCCCAGTAAACACTGATACAGTACAGATTATGTCGGTGCTGCTTCACGAAACGAGTTCAATTCCCGGCCACGAGGCGAGTGACATCTGAAATGATCCTGGACACCAACCCCCTCTCCAGCCCGCACTGACCAGCGTGGTGAAGTAAGTATGGTAAAGTATGGTTCAGTATGGTGCAGTATGCCCATGACAAAAAGGCACGCGGTCGAGAATGGTGACGGAATGGCAGCCATTTGAGGCTGAGTCGACCTAAGGGAGGCCCAGGACTGGTTAAAATAATCGTCACTTGTGCTGTCCCTTGGGCGAGAATCGAACCCGGGTCCCCAGGTTCGTAGCGCAGCGCGCTAACCACTACACCACCGCTCCCCACTAGTGGCGATAATCACAGCCAGTCACCCACACACACCGGCACACACAGAGCCACACACACACAGCCAGACACACACACAGCCAGTCACACACAACCAGACACACACACCGGCACACACAGAGCCACACACACACAGACACAGCCAGACACACACACAGAGCCACACACACCGGCACAGCCAGACACACAAAACCAACCAGACACACACACAGACATAACCAGACACACACACAGACACACACAAAACCAACCAGACACACACAGAGCCACATACACAGCCAGACACACACAGAGCCACACACACACAGAGCCACACACACACAGACACAACCAGACACACAGACACAGCCAGACACACTGTCGGCGTAGCATCGAGACTGCCTGTGTGCACGGCTGTCTTGCCGCACACGCCCCCATCGAGGACTGGGGGTGACGGAGCGTGGCGGGAGCGAGCGAGCGAGGGAGGGAGTCTGTGGTTGGCACCGCCGTGTCGGCTCGGCTTACGGGAATCGCCTACGGACATTCTATAATCGCCCCCACCCCAGCACCCCCCGCCGGCGTGGGGAGGTGAGGGTTTGTGGAAAATGCCAGACGTCGGTTGTAACACGGGACTTTTTATTTTACTGAAATGTTATCAATTGCCAGGCTGATAGTAGAGTGGCACTACGTGCAGTGTGAACTTTACAAATGTTTATTATTTCTTACCTCCCTCCCGTCTCTCCCCCCATTTTGCAGATTATATATTTTTTGGTTTGACAGCCACCCCTTAGCCCCCACCCCCCTCTCTCTCTCTGTGTCCCTGTTTTTGTGAAGGAGTCCAGAGCTGGGAAAACCCAGCCCAAATGTAACGTTCAAATAAGTATAACCCGTAAAAACAAAGTTTTTCACTATAAATCCTTTATATGCGTGGCGGCTAGAGTCCTCTCGTCCTCTGGCTTGAGATGGCTGCCACCTATGGGTCAGATGATTGCATTGCACCATTAAGCAATTGGTAATTAAATATAATCTTTTTGTCCTAAAAAGTATAACATTTTGGAAAAATTTTTTCACAAACATTAATTGTCACGCACAACGAGTCTGTGTGGAAAATGTCAGCTCGATTGGATCACGGGAAGTGGGTTAAAAAACGACCGAAAGATTTGCACGGTCCTAAGCAAGCAAGCGAACTTAATATAAAGGATTTAAAAACAAAATTTGTTTTCCAATTATGCATCCCTCTGTTGGTGGAAAGCCACCGAACTACAGAGCACTCTAGAGAACCCCTCTGGAAGGGCACGTGTATTTGGCCTACTCTTCCGCACTGGCCAGCTCAGTAAACATGCAAACGTTGGGTCAACGTTTGTACAACGTTTGTACGTTTACTCGTAGATGTGTAGTAGGTATATGAAAGAGGTCACATGTTAAGCATTTGTTGAAAGTTAAACATTACTTAAGTATATGTACTCACTGTGTGTCTGTGGCAGAGCTGAAGGTGCTCGCTAACAGTACTTCCCCCAAAAGTATGTGAAGGCTATACGGGGGGCCTTTGTCTTTGATAGAGCTGAGCTGATCAATTACCGATTAATTATCGGTTCGATTTTACAGCGACTAATAAACGGACATTGCGAAAACAGTTGGGGAGGGGGAGGAAGTGACGAGGTCCACCTCGTGCCCCTACGTGTGCCGCTGGACGAGAGGTGGTTTCTATTTGACAGCCTCCTGCGGCTTTCCCTCTCAAGTCCACGCTTCGCAGGGGGGAGCAGGGGAACTGGGAAAACCCAAAATGTAAATTGAAAACAAATCAGTTTCCAATAAATGTTGAAGGTCACGTGCAAAGCATGTGCTAAAAAAAAAATTCCACACATTCGTCAATAACTGTGTGGCGTTCAAAGAAAATATATTAAGGGACATTTCGGGCAACGGCCCTTCTTTATGAAACTGTTTTATGTCCATTCTGTAAACGCTCTCGGTGTGAATGAGAAACGTTTTCGATTTTCGGATTCATTCTGAAAAATCCGAAAATCGACTCTGGATGTGAAACTTGCGGATGAGCGGGTAAATGGAACGTCACACATTGTGTGTATGTTTGTTCAAAATAAATTACAGTATTCTTCAACATATTCTAAGTGGAGTTAATACGTACACAGAGAAAGCTATTTACATCTAAATACTCCACATTTAAATCGGAACATATGAAAAGTACGCTTTTCGAAAACTTTTACGAGATGACGTGCACATGGGATACGGTCAAGTGGGCACTCTGCCGTACCACCACTCCCAGATCACTGAACACAGCGGCATTATAAAGAACGTGTGACTCATACCATCCTCTCTGGACAATCAGACTCACCGTTACCCAGAATGGGGGGGGGGGGAGGATGCACCGCCTCTTGTAATCCGGTTATTCCACGAATTATCTCGTCAAGCCGCTCCCTGCTGCGTCCGCAGTGGCGTGCACGCGCACAGAGCCATCACTCAGCACGCTCGTCGGCAACCAGCACGGAGTGTGTGGGGCCTGCAATGGTGAATGAATATCGGTGACGTTTCTGGCCATTATTGAAAGCATTAGAAATATACAAAGACAAAGACCCCTCGTCCAGCCTTGACCAGACTGTTGGGGCAAGCAACGATGGAGGCGAGAAGGGGCTAACGAGAGGGGGCGAGTAGCCAGCACCACGCCCGACCACCTTTGTCTCCACAGTAGCGATGCTCACACACCGCACCAAGTACGCATTTGAGGCACAGTCGACCTAGGGGAGGCCCACGATAATCGTCACTGGTGTTGGCCGTGAGCGGAAATCGAACTCGGTGCGCCGGGTTCGTAGGTATATACTGTATCGGTATATATATCGGTGTATATATCGGTGTATCTATATTGTCTTGTCTGTGTGTGGTTGTGTCTGTGTGTGTGTGGTTGTGTCTGTGGTTGTCTGTGTGTGTGTCTGTGTGTGTGTTTGTGTCTGTGTGTGTCTGTGTGTGTGTCTGTGTGTGGTTGTGTCTGTGGTTGTGTCTGTGTGTGTCTGTCTGTGTGTGTGTTAGTGTTGAGTTCTCGCCGGCTGTGCTCTGCTGCCCCCTGGCGTGAACTCCTGAGACGCGCGTGTCGCGTCTCTTGCAGGAGGTGCTGGAACCCGCCTCCTCGCACCTCGCCACGTCCCAGTTCTCACGTCTCGTGCGCATGGAGCCCTTGACTTTGCACTGCGAAGACGCGGAGCTGATGTTTTAGTGTTTCAACGAACAATCCGTGTAACGTCGCTTCCTCTCTGGGCTCTCTGAAGATCTGCCAAAGCCCGAAAGGGCAACTATTGTGTAAACCTTGTATAAGTCAGGCCAACGTGTTAATGCCGAATGTGTTGCGTTTCCATGTCACGTGTTGAATATTGTACATACGCGTTCGCTTTAACGGCGTCCCAGAGTGTACATGGAGTAATCTTGCCAACAACAAACAGTAACTCGGCAACATTTGTTCATCCATATTATCGATCAGCAACATTTGTTTGACAAAGTTGACTCTACTGATGAGACCACGAAGAGTTGAAACCAAGGCAGAGTTTGCTTGCTTAAGATAATGTTTACTGGATTACTTTGGTCTGAAAAGCCAAGAGGCTGAAGGCTTAAAACATATTACTCTAAATGTGGAGAGAGAATGGAGGGCTCATTAAATGTAATTTCTGTTGGTTCAGATAGTCAAGTTCAGGCTTCAGACCCTCTCTGTATGCAACACAAATATGCCCATTCTTGCTGTTCGGCCTCCTGGGATGCAGTAAAATGTCGATGCTATAAAAAATTCACGTTGTGTTAATAATGTATAGACTCACGCAGATGCAGATACTCACAAAGAGTGGTACACAGACTCCCACAGAGACCAATGGACTCATATACAGACCCCGAGACTCAGACACAAATAGAGACACTCATACAGATGCATCGACTCAGATACACATCCCATATATTTACATAGGGGCCCATCAACTCACAGAGACTCACATTGACACACATATTCCTGAGATACACATCGACGCATATAGAGCCCGAGAGAATGTAATGTAGAGAACCATAAACTTGTACAGACCCACTTATACGGTACTTAGAGATTCGCACAGTGACCTCTTTATTACCGACAGAATTTCGACTCACATCGAGACCAATATACTGTAATACGGACGTGTAGAGATCCATATACTCGCACAGGGACCCATGGAGAGTCACAGAGTGAGCTGCATACTAACGAGATAAATTCAGACTGGCGTAGAGTCCAACGAGGGAATGCCGTGGAGATCCACAGACTGGTGATCGAGATCTCAGGCGGACTGCTTCTTTCTCCGTGACACAATCACCGTGCCCCGCTATGTGTGTGTCCGGCCACGTCGAGAACGCTGCGGTGTTCATCCGCACGCTGCCTCGCCTCAACAAGGCGTCTCACCAAGATGTGAGAACGCTGCGGTGTTCATCCGCACGCTGCCTCGCCTCAACAAGGCGTCTCACCAAGATGTGAATCGCCGAGGCGTTATCGTGAGTTTCTAAAGAAAAGTCTCACGCGAAGACGCAATGTCAAGTGAGAACGTGGGCTCAGAACTGCTCCATGCGTGACATGAGCTAATATTATCAACACCACCACATTCGATGACGCTGAACGTCTTCATTATTGCACGCTGTGCCCTCTGTTGTAAGTCGTCTTTTGTAATGTTTAGAATGTCAATTCACATTTTGATGCTGTTACAGCATTATTTGGGACATGCCAATAATGTTTTTGCGTGTGTAGATATTGTTGTTAATCGATAACGCACTGGGGCTCTTCAATACCGTGTGGTTTCTTTCACAATTGATTTCGTCTCGGGTTTGTGTCTGCGACCATCACCTCCATCCATCCATCCTCCTCTCTCCTCCTCCTCCCTCTCTCCCCCCACGTAGCTCTCTCTCTCTCTCTCGCTTTCCTCTCTCTCGCTCCTCACAACGCCTCCTCGCTCTCTCGCTCTCTCTCTCTCTCATCCTCCATCCACATTCAGTGGAACACCTCTGAGAAAGTGCAGCCCAAGTGCGGGTAGGTGCAGAGATGGTGAGAATATTCGTGTGCATACCCACAGTACTAAGCTACTACTACCACAACCACCACAACGCACCACCACCACCACTACTAACACCACCACACCATCAATACTAACACTACCACACCATCACACCGCCACCAATACTGCCACACCACCACTGCTAACATTACCACACCATCACACCACCACCATCAATCACACGAACACGCCATCACCACCACACCACCAGAACACACCACCACCACACCAACAGAATACACCACCACTACCACACCACCAGAATACACCATCACTACCACACCATCAGAATTGAACCATCACCACCACCCCACCAGAATACACCACCACCACCCCACCAGAATACACCACCACCACCACCACCACACCACAAGAATACACCACCACTACCACACCACCAGAATACACCATCACCACTGCACCACCAGAATACACCATCACCACCACCCCACCAGAATACACCATCACCACCACACCATCACACCACCACTACCACACCACCAGAACTCACTATAATTTCCACACCTAGTCCACCTCAATTAGTCCACAAACATCAATATGTCGTATGCACACAAAAATGCAATACACACACATAATACAAATACACCAGTACTGTACACAATACAACACACACAATGACACACCAGGTACACACACATCAACACCATTACACACACATGAATGCACATCCAAACAGCACACACCCCAACAAAGATCCCCGTATTGCCTTAACAGGCTGTTAGGGTAAGTGTTGTTAGCCAACACCTATGAAGGCCACCCACACACACCAACACACACCAGTACACAAACACCACACACGGATGACTTTCACCATTGTTTACCTTGACATGCTGTTCTACACCCGAAGGCATCTCAGCGCGTAACACGAGGACGCGTCACAGATGCTTCTGTGTGCGAGTTCGATTCCAACTGACGACCAATAACAGTGCCGAATATCTGAACCGATCCTGGGCCTCCCCTAGGTCGACTCAGCCTTAAATGGGCACCTGGCGCGGTGTGTAAACTCGGGTGTGGTTGCTGGCCACCCTCGCCCTCGTGTGCCGTGTCGGCCTTCATAGGTGCCACTCGCTAAGAGCCCTGAGACAGAGTGGAGGGAGAATAGAGGGAGGGATAGGCAGAAGAGGGGGGACAGAGGAATAGAGAGAGAGAAATGGAAGCAGAGACAAAGCGAGATGTCGAGATGAATTGGGATACCCGACACGGATACGGCAGAAGAAAGGTGGAGAGAGGCAGGGCTTTGTAGAAGAGTAAAGGTTTTGCTGGCTGTCTGGCTGCCTGTGAGGGAGGGATGGACAGACGGTCATGTCCAAAGGATGTGTGCGATGCGAGTTTTAAGTTTAATTATTAGTGTAATACACAACAATGGCACATTTTATCGTACAGTTCCATTAGTCAAATAATATTTGTAACGTAAACATTCTCATATTTAATAAGATGCAACAATAACGTCATGCCATTGCACGTACAGCAGTAAAAGCATGGCAGTGATGCCAGAGAAGTGACGTCACTGCCTGTAACATCACATTTTCGGATCGGTATGGAAGGAAATGTCAAATTAAAACCAGTTTTCAGATTTTCAAACCAAAAATTCTAAACGCATATCTCATATATGTACGCGTATCGTCGTCAGATGGCCAATACGCAAAATGTCGCGAATTTAAAAATATGAAATCTGCATGGCATACATAGACATTTGATTTATCGTGAAATAAACCAACGACTTGCACTTGAACCCAGTGACTTGAACCCAATGACTTGCACTTGAACCCAACGACTTGCACTTGAACCCAGTGATTTATAAGAACTCGATGATTCATGCTGGAAGCCAATGTTTTATTCTGGAACGCAATGTTTTATTCTGGAACACAATGATTTATTCCTAAACCTGGCGATGTATTCTGGAAGGATCCGATGTGCTACGCATCTCATTCTCCACTGGCGTCCAGCCCCAGCTGGGCTCGGCAAAGGTGGAAAACTACAGTGGAAGATACATCGCTAAGATCAATTAAACATTCAAATCAAAGCATTAAAATGTAAACGTGCAAATGTCATTGCATGACATTACGCAGAGCGATATTCCTGCACAGCTTGAGTTTGCGTGCCAGACGCAGTTTGGTAGTTTGCATTTTCTTTTAAAAATAAATAAGATTTTTTTTAATGAACATAAAAGGAAAAACTTTCACCGGGGAGACTCTGATGATTTTTTTTTATTGACTGCTATACATTTCGACATGATAAGCCACTTCGTTGGACTATTATGTGTGGCTAGGTCACTGCTGAAAAAGAGTTATGCCTGTAGGAATAAAGTTGCCACAGTCGCTCCAGCCAAAGACACCAGCGATCGTGGACTTCCTTCCATTCAGCTCTGTCCGTGATATCTACTGAAGAACACTGCATCAGATACTCCTCCCAGTTGCAAATCCATTGTTCACGTTTCCTTCGATACCTCAATCGGCGGTCTTCCCCGGCTCCTCGTGGTGATGACCTCTAAGCCCAGCAGCGCTGTGGAGACAGCAGCGAGAGTTGGTGGACCAGCTCACAGATGTTGTGAGGTGCCATGCCCTGGCTCTAGGAGAGAAGGCAGCAGGACAGCAAGTGGAGTCATCGCCATCTGTTTCCATCTGTACGGGTGGTGGGATAGAGCGTTTCCCCCTTGCACGCCACGTGGGTTGTGTCTGGGCGCTCCGGTTTTCTCCCACACGTATATAATAAACACACTCGTCATTAATTGGCTGAAAACAGTTCAAAATATAAACCTAATGAAGCAGCAGGACCCTCATACAAAATAGTCCTTAAACCTAGTTTTACTTTCCTGGATAAATGATTGAATACATTGTTTTTTCCGTATGATTACATGTATGAGAAATCTAACTTTGCCTTTCTGTAATTATTCACGTGAATACACTTGTTGTGTTCCCTACTGCTATCAGTAATGCATTCATGTCATCATCTTGTGTCTGCCCGTGAAATGTTTAACATCCTTCGAAAAAAAACACATTTCTGTGGCTTCTCGTTTGCATACAGCAGAGCAGACCTGCATACATAGCGCTGCAGTATTATAATTCTAGTTTGTCATTAATCATTTCTTATTTTTCAATATAGATCCCATTAAATTATACATCTTTCACCGGTGTTATTCTTCTGTTTTTCTCTGTGACGCACCTTCTTCCATCTCCTGTGATCATGCCACCTAAACATAGAAATGTATGTACGTATGTTAGACTTATTTCGAACCGTACGTAGCCAACCGCGCTAATCGGATGTGCGGGGAAGGACAACAACCTAAAGACAAACAGCAGCTCTAAAGAAATGAGGTTTCAATCTCTATGATGTAAAAGTGCAGAGCTCCAGTAGCTTCCTAACATTGGACGGAAGAGCGTTCCAGACGGCAGCAAAAGCGCATCTGAAAGCGCCTCGCGATGCGGTGACCACCGCCTTTGTTCGATGGTTCGCCCAAGCGGCCTCTGCGAGTTTGACTGGAGCTCGCGTGACGATGGTTTGTGCTCCTTGACGAGATCAGCGAGGTATTGTGGCGTATTAGTAGCAAGCACTTTGTGTGTAATGAGTGCGACCTGAGATTGTATTCGTTCGGTAACCAAAAGGCAATGCAGCTCAGACGAGCACCGGACTGACACGGTCGGATCTTGCAGTGCCCGTCACGACACGTGCCAAACACTGTAGTACACGCTGCAGATTGGTAACATTAGTCACGACTTGAGGGCAACGTGGCATTTCACCGCCCTGAGAAGACATCTTACAAACGGCGGTGTCAAGGCGAGGGGATAAATTACCATCAACGCTAATCTGGAACGCTGTCATTCACGACACGTGTCTGTGTGGCGTATCTCTCCACGTGGGCCTCGTCGTGTGTGATAGCGTGTGTCCTTGCCTTAGGTCGACTCAGCTTTAAGTAAGTACCAGGTACGGTGTGCGTAGTGACCAGCTGCGGAGAGACAAAGGCGGCCGGGCGTGGTGCTGGCTACATCACCCCCTCGTGAGCCATGCCGGCTCGCTAACAGCACTTGCCCCAGCAGTCTTTTCGAGGCAATATTGGGAACCTTTGTCTTGAGAGAATGTGTGTGTAATGTATCTCTGCATTAATATATGGATGTGCATCTATATTTAATTCTATAAGCACAGCTGAAAGCACTTTTATGAATGAGATTATGGAAAGTGTATACAGTCCGGTTACTATTTAACGGCCCTTTGACAATCCATTGCTGAATAAAAGCCTCTCCATGCCATGTCAGTCCTGGTTGTGTGGGAGGGGGGGGGGGGTGTTTTACCATACTTCACCACGCTGGTCAGTGCAGGTTAGAAAAGGGAATGCCCAGGCCCGGTTCCGATATCGCTCACCCAACTGGTGTCGGCCGTGACTTGGGAATGGGAAGTGGCGAGCGTTACGGTGGAGTGCGTTAACCGCTGCGCCACCGTTCATGAGGGAGGGTAGCCTCTCTTGAGAATGAGGTGGTCACGGTCATTGTAGGGTCCCATCTACACGAGGAACACGACAGCAATATCGTCCGTGTTGCTGTACAGATCGTGAGGCTACGCGGCGTATCAGTCAGCACCACCGGACCTCACGCTCCAGAGGTCGCCGCTTCGATTCGATCTCCTGGCGCGGCAGCTGAAGCGCCACGGTGGCTAGGAGATGTTGACTACCTCGCATGGTACACAGAAGGTCTGTGTCTCTCTCTCATCATCATCACGGTGGCTCAGAGATGTTGACTACCTCGCATGGTACACAGAAGGTCTGTGTGTCTCTCTCTCATCATCATCACGGTGGCTCAGAGATGTTGACTACCTCGCCTGGTGCACAGGAGGTCTGTGTCTCTCTCTCTCATCATCATCACGGTGGCTCATAGATGTTGACTACCTCGCCTGGTGCACAGGAGGTCTGTGTCTCTCTATCTCTCTCATCATCATCACGGTGGCTAGGAGATGTTGACTACCTCGCATGGTACACAGGAGGTCTGTGTGTCTCTCTCTCATCATCATCACGGTGGCTAGGAGATGTTGACTACCTCGCATGGTACACAGGAGGTCTGTGTCTTTCTCTCTCTCATCATCATCACGGTGGCTAGGAGATGTTGACTACCTCGCATGGTACACAGTAGATCTGTGTCTCTCTCATCATCATCACGGTGGCTCAGAGATGTTGACTACCTCGCCTGGTGCACAGGAGGTCTGTGTCTCTCTCTCTCTCATCATCATCACGGTGGCTCAGAGATGTTGACTACCTCGCCTGGTACACAGGAGGTCTGTGTCTCTCTCTCATCATCATCATCATCACGGTGGCTAGGAGATGTTGACTACCTCGCCTGGTACACGGAGGTCGTCGATTCGATCCCAGCCCTGACGCCTGCTGCTGTATGTTTCGAGTGCCCTCCAGTTCTTCCCTCCACATTTAGAAACGTGCGTTTAGAGTATTTGGCTGCGATAAATGTCACGTGATGAGCCACTTCGTTGAGATATCATTTTTCGCCACGTCGCTTCTGAAAAACATCTGTATAGCTCAGTGGGCCTTACCTGATAAAATAAAACATTGTTTAGTTTATAGTTTAGAAACAACGGTTCAAGTTTCTTAAACTACCCCTACCCCCCAACCGCCTAAGACCATCGAGCAGTGTAAATGTGTACCACCACAATCAATCGGCATTGTCAACGGAAGTGGATGTCACGGAACTACCGCGGAGTTCCATTCAAATGTCCAAGTCACTTCTGTTCCAAAGCAAAGGATGGGGCCGCTCGTTCAAGCCCGCGAAGCATGAGAGGGGAATATTCTATGCAAGACGGTTGACCTGAAAGTTTTAATTCTTAAAACTGGAATTTTGCCTAATTAAGTGTAGAGTCAATAGAATGTGAGCAGCCATCCGTGACTTGGACTGAGACCATCCCTGCGTTGCACAACGACAGATCCCGTACGATCACAAGCGGAGACTGAAACCTGGAGTCGAACCCAGGGAACTGATTGGTGGAGGCTCAGCGCTCCCACGGTCTGTCAGCCTGTAAAGAGGCAGGCGGGCCAATTGCCTGCACAGCCAGTCACTGTTCCCGCATTAAGCCCAGTTAACGAAGCCCGGCAGAATGCCGCTAACGAGCAATTAAATTCAATTAATGCCGGCGACGCCAGGGGTAATATGAATGGCAAGTAAGTGTTTGAATAACCCGTTATAAACGCATGCATCTCGGCCTTGTTCTGATGTCGGTGTCGAGACGAAGCTTCCCATCGGGTTGTGCCGACTGAACTCGAGTGCAGTTAGCGAGCACCTGTTTAGGCGCAGCCCTGACAGGTCTTGGCTCACGACACTGCTGGTGGAAGGGCCTCCACCAGTGGGAGGTCCTTTGGCCTACTCTTCCACGCTGGCCAGACATTTTGGAGTGAGTACTGACACTTTAAGAAATATACTGAGGGATATACACACTCTTGTTTTTGCGAACACAAACTAAATATAAAAACATTTCTAGTTACTGGAAGCATTATTTTTACATTTTCTAATGACTTATTTGATTCCTGTAGACAACGCGTATTTTTAACGGAATTTAGATACTCCAATGTACAGGCTGGTCCAGATGTATTGTGACCCCCATTTAATTATCTCTGGGATTAAACTGGGTTCTTTCGGGTCGTGAGTTTATGGGCTCAGACTGGTCCTAATGACCGCGTATAAAGATCATCACAAGACATTTGGTTCTCGCAAAACATCCCAGCTTTGGGAATTTAAAATATCAGTTGGACTGTCATCCAACAACCTCACAGTCTCTCTCATTAAGCAGTCAGTGACGGCTTCGCGTGAATGAATGCTCGTCAACTGCCAGAGATGACATAATGGGTCCTTGTTCGACGCAAAAAATATACACTAAATAATCCATTAGCGTTGTTTTGGACAGGCGTGCCTATATATATGTGAATGTGGCATATTATCTGCTGATCTACTTTGTTAAATAAGCAATACGATTGGCCAGGGAGGTGTGGAAATTGAGGCTGCTGAAACTGGAAGTGAGTCCTGCAGAGCTTCAAGTGATTGAGATCAAAGATCCGAGCCCGGATCATCATCAAACCCGCGCCCGCGAGCTGCAGTTCGAAGCTCCCGTTTGCTTCTAAGGCTGTCACGTGTCGTGATCACGTGTGTGAGCCACTTTCATCGCGCAATTGATGCCAAGCTTCAGGTTGAATTGTGTTTAAGCAGGTGAGAATTATAGAGACCGGGATGGAGTCTGGCGAGCAACGGTGGCATGGGGTCATCAAAGTGGCAAAAACAAACACAATAAAAATGTGGTCAAACAAATAACCGTATTGCAAGAGGAAAAGGGGAATTATTGCAAACATAATTTCGTCCGTAGAGCAAATCGGCTCGGGCTGATTACCTCCAAATTGGTGCCATGCCAAGCACCATCATCGATAACTATATCAACTTAAAGCTGAGCCAATACTGTCCAGCAATCCGTATTTGTATCTGGGTTCGGCCATGAGGTGGTCGTTTTGTCAGAATTCGTGTTATGAATCCTCCCACTACCCGACAAGATTGTCATGTTTACAAATCTATAGTTTTATTGCGTGAAAATTAATCGATCGCATTCTGACCAATGAAGCTTCTTGCCGTTGGCTTTAGGCTTGAAATGTTTGAGTTTAACACCAACGTGCGATGTGTATTTCATTGCACGTTGTCGTATGTATGTTGAACTTCTTTCGCACCGTACGTAGCCAACTCTGCTAATTGGAAGTGCGAAAAAATTCAACATAGTACGTACTCGTACATGGGTGAACCCTGGGTGAGCCACAGTGGGTCTCAGCGGCAGGTTGCGTGTGATGGGGTAAAGTGTGTATAGGTAACTCCCACCTCTTTCAATACGTGGAAGAGTAGGCCAAAAATACCCTCTCTTGAGCTCCCTCGAATAGTTTATAAGAGCTCGCTAATCGCATTTATCACAACAGTCTTTTAAAGGCGACATTGGGATGTTGTCTTTGCATGACAGAGAGAGCGTGTGTGTGTATACTCGTTGAACGTGCCACTATGCATTATGAAATGCTCAAGATCATGATTCGTTTTTGATAAAGCGCCCACGCTCTTCCAGGGCGTCTCAGCGCTGTACATCTCATCTCAGCTCCTTTCAAAGTGCACCCCCAGTGGCAGCTGTCCTTGCGGGGACAATGTGACTCGGCATCTGCACCTCAAGTTTAAGTTTATTTTATTTCCTGGCTATGTTACAAGGAAGATCCGTGGTGCGTGAGCAAAGCAACAACAAAAGACAAACACATCAACATTGTAGAGAACCAGTAAAGGATCATTAAGGAATATTGCACAACTAGCAAACGGGCTATTTAATGGTCGTAAATGAAACACGTGCGAATGAAAAAGTGCAAATGTAAGAGGCGCCAGAAATGGCGAGGCGCAGGTGCAAGCAAGTGCTGCACTTTAGTCTAACAGTGACATGAACACATCGACAAGGCGGTGCAGACACGTGGGGGCAAGTGGTGCCAGGAAGAAATGGCGAGGCGCAGGTGCAAGCAAGTGCTGCACTTTAGTCTAACAGTGACATGAACACATCGACAAGGCGGTGCAGACACGTGGGGGCAAGTGGTGCCAGGAAGAAATGGCGAGGCGCAGGTGCAAGCAAGTGCTGCACTTTAGTCTAACAGTGACATGAACACATCGACAAGGCGGTGCAGACACGTGGGGGCAAGTGGTGCCAGGAAGAAATGGCGAGGCGCAGGTGCAAGCATGCTCTGTGTTGTGGGCAGTCGTCTGCAAGGTAAGGGGCGGTGATTGCTGCTGTGTGTATCACCCAAACTGGTGTAATTTGCGGTGTAATTTGTGCGCATGAATAATGGTGCTTTTTGTTCGAGGCAGACTTTGCGTGATGTTATTACACACTCGTGCCACCATGGGACGTGTTGTTTAGCGAGGTAAGGCCCACTGAGCTAATTCGCCCTTTGTCAGAAACGACCTGGCCACAAACGATGGCCCAACGAAGTGGCTTATCATGTGGAAATGTACAGCAGCCAAATACTCGAAACGCGTGACGTTGATTCTAAATGTGAAGATAAAACCCGGAGGACCCGGAGGAAGATCCACGCGACCACGTGGAGAGAGAGAGAGAGAGGGGGGTGCACACTCCAAGTGTGGAGCAGCAGGCGGCATGACAGACCACGCGCGTCCGCACCGTGAACTTCATCAACACGCAGCCAGCGCTCTGCCCGGTCTGCAGGTTTAGCAGCAAAAGCAAAATCTCGTTGACGTATTTGACTCCTTTAATGAGATGATTCAAAGTCTAAACAGGCGCAGTTAATTGACGGGGCAGTCTTTGATGATGACTCTTGTGTCGAAGTGTTTGTGTTGTCAGCGTGTTGTATCCATGGCTACCGTTGTTCTGTCGTGCCACCTTCTATTGTGTCGTGATGCGTCACGTGCTCGTGACGTCGTGTTGGGCCACGTCGCATTCAGTCTTCTCGTGTCGTCATGGCTGTTGTCCCACATTGTCATCTTTGGTCGTGTCACATCTCATGGTGTCATTGTCCTGTTCTAACGGGATGAGTTCTCAATCTCGATGACGATGTAAAAGCGCATCGCTCCAGCGGCTCCTAAATAGGGTTGTGGTGTCACGTGGTGTTGTCGTGTTGTGTCACACCGTGTCGTGTTGTGTGTTCCCACGTGGTGTCTTCTCGCCGTGTTGCGAGCTTGTGTCCTGTCGTGCCGTCGCCTAGGCGATTGTTTTCTGTGTGGAGGTGGTGGTGGTGGAGGGGGGCTCAGCACGAGAACACTGCCGCTGGTGAGGTGGGGGGCGGGGGGGCTTTATCGGTGGCGGAGACGACGGCGCTGAGCTGAATCTTAATGCCTGCGGTGACGGAGCGCGTGGCGAGGAGGGAGAGAGAGAGAGGCAATCTCATGGTCACTACACGGGCGTACGGGGAGGGGGGGAAGAGAGAGATCGATAGGGGGGGGGGCAGGGGGAGCGTGAGATAGACGGGCGGGGGGACAAAGAGAGAGACGAGGAGAGCATCGGGAGAGGAGAGTGGGAGAGAGACAGGGGAGAGAGACAGGCAGCAGGGGGATAAAGCGAGAGACGGTGGGGGGAGAGTGGGCGAGAGATGGAGAGGCAGAGAGAGGGGGGGGCAGAGAGAGGGGGGGATGGAATGCGGAGAGAGATGGGGACGCAGAGAGGGGGGGGGGGCAGAGGGAGGGGGGCAGAGAGAGGGGGGGATGGGATGCGGAGAGAGATGGGAAGGCAATGAGAGAGGGTGGAGCGGATGGAGATTGGCGCTTACTGTCATTTACATGTACAGTGCAATTGATGTACTGCATCACAGCAGAGCACGTCTGAACACAGGCGACTCCAGATCAACCACAGCAGCGCATATCACCACCATTATCGTGCTCTATCAACTGCTGGATGAATGCCTCCCCAAGCCGTCGCCATGTCTCATGGTCCCACGACGCAGCAATGCAGCGAGCTGCTGGCCAGGAGCTGATTTCAACAATTAAAAGTTAAATGAGCTAAATGTTATTTGACCAGGTAAATGCCACTAAGCGATATACAGTAGCTCATTTTCAGAGGTGACCTGTCCACAGATGATAGAGGCATGCACTGTCATTGCAATCACATCTCAAGAGAGGGCAACTTTCATTTCGCGACGTGTCCTGCCCAAGCCAACTTTACTTTTAATAACAATCAACGCGAAGTCTCTAACTTGGAATATTTATGGAGTGCATCCAATACAACGCATAAGTGTGCGACATGTGTGAACCGCTCTCTTGATGGATTGTGGGTAATATAGTACAGCACATGTTCCTTGGTTCTTTCGGTAAAGTCACGTAGAAAAAAAATATAAAAAACAAAAAACTCACTAATGTAGACTGCAGCCTGGTTCTTAATCGGAGTGAGCATACTGGCAGTCTATAAAAAAAACCCACGACGTTTCGATCACAACACCAGCGATCGTCTTCAGGAGGAAGGAGGGGGACGGTCACCGAAGGCCGCCGCTTTTGAAGGTTTCAAAAGTGGGCGTGGCACAAGCGCCCCGGCGGCCCAACCAAGTGAACATTCAATTCAGTTCGGTCATACAGTGAAATTAGACCAAAGTGTATTTCACTACCGAAATGCATTCTGCAAGCACGTAGGTTAGCCGGTGAGCCAAGCAGACCAACGTCCGATTGAATTTGTTTACACGAACTGCTTTTGACTTCTACGAGTCTCATAAATCAATTGGGAAGAGAAAGAGAATGTATGGCCGTGGGCATGTGTTAGAGGGAACGCGCTGAAGGGAGTGGATCGAGGGGGACTCTTTAGGTGAAGACCCAGAGAGGAAGGGAGTGAAACAAGTAAACCCGTAAAAACAAAGTTTTTCACTCTAAATCCTTTATATGCGTGGCGGCTAGAGTCCTCTCGTCCTCTGGCTTGAGATGGCTGCCACCTATGGGTCAGATGATTGTCTGCAGTATTAAACAATTGGTAATTAAATATTAAATTTGTTTTCCCTAAACAGTGTAAAATTTAGGAATTTTTTTTCATGAACATTAATTGTCTCGCACAACGAGTCTGTGTGCAAAATGTCAGCTCGATTGGATCACGGGAAGTGGGTTAAAAAACGACTGAAAGGTTTGCACGGTCGTAAGCAAGCAAGCACGCAAGCACGCAAGCGAACTTAATATAAAGGATTTAAGAACGGCGACGCACGGCCATGTTCAACAGGATGGACGTCAGGACGGGTGAAGGGGCACCGGAAGACAGAGCAATGCAGAGGACAAAATCGTGCCTCGGTGGCTAGATGTTAACTACCTCGCCTGGTATACAGGAGGTCGTGGGTTCGATCCCGACCCTGACGCCTGCTGCTGTATATTTGGAGTTTGCGTGTCTCTCTCTCTCCCCGTGGTCGTGTGGATTTTTCTGCGGGTCCTCCGGTTTTTCCCTCCACCTTTAAAAGCAACATGTATTTTAGAGTATTTGGCTAAAATAAATTTGCACGTGATAAGCCACTTCATTGAGCTATCATTTGTGGCCAGGTCGTTTCTGAAAAAAATACAGCTATATAGCTCAGTGGGCCTTACCTGTGAAATTAAAAAAATACATCGTTTTAAGTTTATGTATGTTGAACTTCTTTCGCACCGTACGTAGCCAACCGTGCTAATCGGAGGTGCAATCATCAGCACAGTGTGGCCCATTAAACGATCGGTGCTGGGGTTTGCCTGGTGTGGCAGACCAGAGAGCGCGTTCCACAAGAACGAGTGACTGTGTGTGAAGACTTGAGGGGGTGAGGGACCTCAGGGGGATTTCAGATATCTGGGAAATTCAGGGCCACAGGCGAATTTCAGATATCTTTGGCGGGAGGTGCACGAACACACACATGATGACAGCCCGGCATGCGCATTGGTGAACCAACGAAATGCTATCCTGACTCAAATCTCCGATAAGCACGGTTGGCTACAAAGGTGCTCAGCTTTTATGTTTAGCCTATGATCAAATTGCCGAGCCTGTGCCAAATGTCACCCCAAGCATCACACCTGAAACATTTAAAACGTTTACTCATTAACAGTTTTTTTTACATACGTTAATCACCATCATCGCAATCATTGCTGTTAGAGTGATAAACGAATACGGGTTGAAACAGCGATATTCAGAGCGAATTCGCAATCTGTGTGAGTACCTCGGGGAGAGAGAGCGAGGGAGGGAGGGGAGAAAGTGGGGCAAGGAGAGAGATTGATGATGGTGCACAAGATGAATTGATACAGACCCCTGAGTGTGCATGGCTGTACGCTCACAGTCATCTCCGTGGTTTTTAATGTCTCTGTTTTATCGTTTGAAATGCAGTAAACGGATTTCCCCTACAACATTAAAAAGTCGTTTTGTCGAATAATATTTCAACAAGAATCAAAGTCAAAATGCCTCCAAACGCCATCATCTGCCGTGATCAATCCACTGATGGATGAAGCGCCCCACCGCGTCGCCATCCCTTACAATCCCGCGGTGCAACAATCCACCCAGCAGCAGCAGCCTGCACAAGAGCTGACGACGACGACGACGACATGCAGCAAAAAGCGCCCCCAGCATGGGAGACCTTCTACTGCAGAATAAGCACCACTGGGTCGAACGTACTCTGACGAACGCTTGTGCGTTTCCTTTACGACCCGTTAAATACCTCCTTCGTTGTGCGATATCTCTTAAGGATCGTGCACGCGTTCTCTGCAGTATTGATGGTTTGTGTTGCTGATGCTGCTGTGCTCACGCACCACGGGTCTCCCTTGTGACATAGCCGGGCAAAATGGCTCAACGAGATCATCCGTGTCACAAATCAAACTCACTGGGATGGAAATGGTGCGCTCAGTTTCTATCAACCCATATGTGTACAGTATTACATAAATAGTCCATATGGACTCAGCTGAAAATTACCTTTAATGTACAGGGTTATCCATGAAGTCTTGTGACCCACATTAAATTTACCCCGAACATTTTTTTCTTTGCATATTCATCTCTGTTTTAAATCACCTTTACTTAAGACATATATTACATGTATTATAATTGTTATATCTACGTGGCTTTACCCAAAGACCCATAGAATATATATACAGTATCACATTCTTGATTTGAAAATATTACGTATTAGAGGATAAAATGGGGGGTCACAAGGCATCTGGACCACCCTGTACAACTAATGTGTAATAGCTCATGGGCAAGCCATGCGGAATTCACTCAGCCTCATTGGAGCTCACAAGCTCAGCAGATTTGAGCCTGGATGGTGCGATTTGTTGGATGCCGCAGGGTCGACGGTGTCGGCAGTAGAGGTCAGTGCAGTGACATTCAGCGCAATGTGCTGGCGACGTGCAGCTGCTCGTCAGTGGAAGCGCGCTGTGTGAAGCGCGCTGTGTGAAGCGTGCTGTGTGAAGCGTGCTGTGGAAGCGTGCTGTGTGAAGCGCGCTGTGTGAAGCGTGCTGTGTGAAGCGTGCTGTGGAAGCGCGCTGTGTGAAGCGCGCTGTGTGAAGCGTGCTGTGGAAGCGCGCTGTGTGAAGCGCGCTGTGTGAAGCGTGCTGTGGAAGCGTGCTGTGTGAAGCGCGCTGTGTGAAGCGCGCTGTGTGAAGCGTGCTGTGGAAGCGCGCTGTGTGAAGCGCGCTGTGTGAAGCGTGCTGTGTAAGCGTGCTGTGGAAGCGCGCTGTGTGAAGCGCGCTGTGTGAAGCGTGCTGTGGAAGCGCGCTGTGTGAAGCGTGCTGTGTGAAGCGTGCTGTGGAAGCGCGCTGTGTGAAGCGCGCTGTGTGAAGCGTGCTGTGTGAAGCGCGCTGTGTGAAGCGCGCTGTGTGAAGCGTGCTGTGGAAGCGCGCTGTGTGAAGCGTGCTGTGTGAAGCGTGCTGTGTGAAGCGCGCTGTGTGAAGCGCGCTGTGTGAAGCGTGCTGTGGAAGCGCGCTGTGTGAAGCGCGCTGTGTGAAGCGCGCTGTGTGAAGCGCGCTGTGTGAAGCGTGCTGTGGAAGCGCGCTGTGTGAAGCGTGCTGTGTGAAGCGTGCTGTGGAAGCGCGCTGTGTGAAGCGCGCTGTGTGAAGCGCGCTGTGTGAAGCGCGCTGTGTGAAGCGTGCTGTGGAAGCGCGCTGTGTGAAGCGCGCTGTGTGAAGCGTGCTGTGGAAGCGTGCTGTGTGAAGCGCGCTGTGTGAAGCGCGCTGTGTGAAGCGCGCTGTGGAAGCGCGCTGTGTGAAGCGTGCTGTGGAAGCGCGCTGTGTGAAGCGCGCTGTGTGAAGCGTGCTGTGGAAGCGTGCTGTGTGAAGCGCGCTGTGTGAAGCGCGCTGTGTGAAGCGTGCTGTGGAAGCGCGCTGTGTGAAGCGCGCTGTGTGAAGCGTGCTGTGGAAGCGTGCTGTGTGAAGCGCGCTGTGTGAAGCGCGCTGTGTGAAGCGTGCTGTGGAAGCGCGCTGTGTGAAGCGCGCTGTGTGAAGCGTGCTGTGGAAGCGCGCTGTGTGAAGCGCGCTGTGTGAAGCGTGCTGTGGAAGCGTGCTGTGTGAAGCGCGCTGTGTGAAGCGCGCTGTGTGAAGCGCGCTGTGTGAAGCGCGCTGTGGAAGCGCGCTGTGTGAAGCGTGCTGTGGAAGCGCGCTGTGTGAAGCGCGCTGTGTGAAGCGCGCTGTGTGAAGCGCGCTGTGTGAAGCGCGCTGTGTGAAGCGCGCTGTGTGAAGCGCGCTGTGTGAAGCGTGCTGTGTGAAGCGCGCTGTGTGAAGCGCGCTGTGTGAAGCGCGTTGTGTGAAGCGCGCTGTGTGAAGCGCGCTGTGTGAAGCGTGCTGTGGAAGCGTGCTGTGTGAAGCGCGCTGTGTGAAGCGCGCTGTGGAAGCGCGCTGTGTGAAGCGTGCTGTGGAAGCGCGCTGTGTGAAGCGCGCTGTGGAAGCGCGCTGTGTGAAGCGCGCTGTGTGAAGCGCGCTGTGTGAAGCGCGCTGTGTGAAGCGCGCTGTGTGAAGCGCGCTGTGTGAAGCGCGCTGTGTGAAGCGCGCTGTGTGAAGCGCGCTGTGTGAAGCGCGCTGTGTGAAGCGTGCTGTGGAAGCGTGCTGTGTGAAGCGCGCTGTGTGAAGCGCGCTGTGTGAAGCGCGCTGTGTGAAGCACGCTGTGGAAGCGCGCTGTGTGAAGCGTGCTGTGGAAGCGCGCTGTGTGAAGCGCGCTGTGGAAGCGCGCTGTGTGAAGCGCGCTGTGTGAAGCGCGCTGTGTGAAGCGCGCTGTGTGAAGCGTGCTGTGGAAGCGCGCTGTGTGAAGCGCGCTGTGTGAAGCGCGCTGTGTGAAGCGCGCTGTGGAAGCGCGCTGTGTGAAGCGCGCTGTGTGAAGCGCGCTGTGTGAAGCGCGCTGTGTGAAGCGCGCTGTGGAAGCGCGCTGTGTGAAGCGCGCTGTGTGAAGCGTGCTCGCCCGTAGACGCACACGCTGTAGTAAGGGGGGTGCAATTGCGTTACCGAAACAAATGAAGGAAAACGTCATCTATTTTAGGCCTGAATTTACAAAATACGAATATATAACTTCATAATACTGTTACTAACATAACAACTTACTTAACAAGGAATTTAAAAACAAATAACAATAATGAAGATGAAAGTGATGACTGCTGAACAAGGAACGACTTCAGCGCTTCTTAAATGCGTCGACTCAGGTCTGCGGTGGCTCAGCCCGTGACGCCATCAGAACTCAGTCGCCTTACCTGCCACAGATATTTGTTCTACTTAAAATTTTGATCACCGGACAAACATTTTTATTTTGAAACTTTTAATTTACCTTTTTTTCTCTCGAGCGCGCAACTGTGAAGCGCATGGCGTGTGAAGCTCGTCCCTAAAAGGTGATCCGCGTAACCGCGAAATCGCGCTATGGGGGCGCGTTACGCGAGGAACGCCTCTGTACTCTGTCGTATTTCTCTGTCGCCACGTATTTGCTTCCTTTTACCTTCACCGACCCAGCGTGAAGTGGTGGTTAAATAAGTCCCGTGACCCGCACGCCACGGGACTGACTTCATTCAGCGGTGGATTGACAACGGACCTGTCTGTAGACGCCCCTCTTCACACCCTTCTCAACGGGTGATTGCATTTTGTGAAAGCGACGGCTGCCAATCTTACAAGGGGAGATTGTTAAAATGTGTAAAACGTCTATTTAGACACGCTTCCAGAAATCATGCCAACGCTGGCCCAACGTACCATGTTTACGAGGCACAGGCTTTGAAATGAAATGTTGTATCTGTGATGCATTCCTCTGTGAATGGAGTATTTATAAACGGATCACAACGTATAATACACCCCATGTTTCTAGCTCTTGAGCCATTGGTTGAAATTCTACATTTCTATGACGGGGACGAGTTTACCAAGAGAATAACCACTGTTGACCTCCCCACACTGAGCATGTTTACTGAGACACGTGACGCGTCTCAGTAAACATGCCAACGTCGGCCAACAACGTTCCATGTTTACTGAGTAGAGGCTTTAAAATGAAATGTGATTTTGCAATCTACCCAATGTATTTATCTGGTAGGCGGCGCGTCAATTGACCGTGACCGTCCGTCTGTCCCTCCTTCTGGACGCCACGTCTTGCTCGCCAACCAGACAGCAACACTTGCTTCTAATGTTGTTTATAATATCACTGCATATAGATTATCTGCCGCTGTAAATGTCCACGTAGGCCACTTTGTTGAGCTATTTGTGGCCAGGTCGTTTCTGAAAAATAACGGAATTCCTCAGTGGGCTTTACCTTGTTAAATAAAACAGTTTAATCTTGATTTGAAGCGTTCGTGACTGCAGGAATCCACGGTCTTTGGTTGTTTCGGTAAAGTCACGTGGGTAGAAAATAAAATAAATCACGTTTCGATCGCAACACAAGCGTCCATCATCAGGTGGGACAACCACAGCAAGTAGACACTGCTGAAGTAGGCGAGAGAGCTGCCGTGGCACGAGGTTATATAGTAGTGTGTAGTGTAGTGTATAGTAGTGTATAGTGTAGTGTATAGTGTAGTGTATATAGTAGTGTATAAGGCATTCCAACGGTTTTAAGGTATTTTGGGGTGCTGATTCCAAATCCGGCATCAGTTTTTGTCATCAGGTTTTTGAGATATCAAATATTGCATTTTCAATAAAAACTGCAGAAGAAAAATATTAAATGTGGATATCTACATAAAATGATATTATAAACACACTATCCTAAAAATACAGCACCATATTTTAACACTAAAGCAGTCACTGACTCGCAACAACTTGCAATCATAAGTGACAGAGTTAATTTCGGGTAAAATCAATTAAAATGGGGTATGCCGATAGCATACTAATGATATGTGATAGAGCAAATCTGGGATCAGATTTGGAATCAGCACCCTGAAATGAGTCTAAAACAGCTGCAAAATTCCAGGCCAGAATTTTTGTTGTTGTTGACCAGTGTTATTTTATTTTATACCTACGTGACTTACCGAAAGAACCAAAGAGTATAAAAAAGTTTAGTTTACAATGTATAGTTTTTGAAAGTGATGTTTACCTTTCCTATACTTTGCACTCATATCGTGTTTTTATATTATTGTTGTTGTAACGTTCTGATCCCGTGCTGGACATCTGTGAAAAAGAGCCTCACAGCTCATCGGATTCCTCCTGCAGGAAAGTGAACATCGCGGTTGTGTGTTGGCTCTGGCCGTGGCCGTGGCTGCGTTAGGCCGCCATGTCACCACCGTGGCTGCCGCTGCTGCTGCTGTTGTGCGGCCTAGCCCCCGGCATCGAGCCTGCCTCTACTGGATCGCCCGCAGGAGCAGGCGGCTGCATGGCGGGCTCCAAGAGCAAGCCGAGGCCCGGGCCTGAGCCGGGCCTGCACGCCTGTAGCCAGTACAACCAGAGTGAGTGTCGCCTTCCACGCCCATCGTTGTCGTCGGCCTGTACAACTCTTCCCATTGCTGGGAAAATGACCCTCAAATTCCTTAATTTCCTTACAAGGGATTTAGTTGCACCTCTCCGGGCGCGATGTCCGTCCTTTCCTCTTCTCTCGGTCTCCCACGCGGCTGTTAATTCTGTCTCTGGCCAGTTCTCGGGACGCGACCTGCCCACCCATGTCCACTTGATTTCCCTTCGCTTTCACGACAGCATCGTCGGTGATTCGTGCGACTTTTTTGTTGCTGAAGCAACCACATTGCCAGCAGGGCTCAACGAGGCCACGGGGTGGCGATGTAGCCACGCCCACAACCCGCCCACTCCACTCTGGCCCCGCCCACTCCACACTGGCCCCGCCCACTCCACTCTGGCCCCGCCCACTCCAATATGGCCCCGCCCACTCTACTTTGGCCCCGCCCTGTGCCCAGGTTGCCCCGCCCACTCTACTCAGGACTGTCCCCAATGATGAGTCCGATCCGAGTATGAAGACTGATTTTTTAAAAAGTAAACCTGGACGAAATTCCGAATTTCACAAAAGCTTCGGGACACAAACTAATTTCCTATTCATCGTTCATCACACCACCTCACCTCCACTCACAATGCTTGTCCTCCCATCACCTTGCATCAACATCGCATTCTCCCATCTCCCGTCATCGGTTCTCACTTTACAACGTTTCCCATCATCCCATCAACCTCCTTCTCTTTCTATCACCCCTCTTATTTATCTCCCCTCATCTCCCTCCCATTATTGTCCCATCACTTTCCTTCCTTTCACCCAACTTCAATCATCTCCCTTCACTTACCTGCCTCCACTTACATACCTTCTCTTCACCACTGCCCATCTCCACCCTTCATCTCTCCCCCTACCCCGCCCATCTCCTTCCTTAATCTTTCTTCACCTCTGATGCCACCCTTCCCATCACCATTATCTCTGCCATCCCTTCACCACTCATCATCTTCCATCACCTACTATCCCCTCCCCACCTGCTCTCTTCACATCTCCTCTCTTCCACCCCCCATTACACATACCGCCCCTGCCCCCCCCACGCTCCGTACTTGACCTCTCGCCACCTGCGCTCACCGCAGACGCGTGCTGCACGCCGGAGTCGGTGCGGCAGCTCTCCCGGTCCCCCGTGGTGCGTGTGGACGAGCTGCTGTGGGACCGCTGCGGGAACCTCACCCCCAGGTGCCTCGCCGCCGCTCGCGGGACCGGCGTGCACCTACGATTAGCGCGTTTGGCTGCGTGCGGTGCGAAGGAGGTTCAACCCGCGCCGTAGGGACCGCACCGCCGTGGCTCCACGGGGCCTGAGAGGGTGGCCGACTTCGCTTCACGGGGCCCGCGACTTCGTCTCAAAAGACCCACGACAGAAATTCACGCGACCTGCGAAAAATGTCGTACAAAGTGCATTTCGCAAAACTCAAGTCGCACGATCCACGACTTCATTT
Organism: Lethenteron reissneri; assembly: GCF_015708825.2. Classification (NCBI taxonomy): domain Eukaryota; kingdom Metazoa; phylum Chordata; class Hyperoartia; order Petromyzontiformes; family Petromyzontidae; genus Lethenteron; species Lethenteron reissneri. The sequence goes on from NC_083782.1 coordinate 11,053,004, forward strand.
TGCAGGACGTTGTTTTGTAGGGCCCGCAACTTCGTTTCATGCACTCTGCAGGCCGGATACGGTCCACAAGTCGATTTAATGTGGACCTCAGGCACGTGAGGCCACAGCTTTGAAACGGAACACAAACGTCATCAACCCAATCGGCACCAGTTTCACCGCATTCTTATTTTGTGAGGAATTAAAGGAAGCGCGAAATCCAATCTGCTGTTACTGCCACTTTAGACTTTGTTGAGATTTCACGAATTCCGTGACCACCATCACACGACCTCCGCAACCTTTATTATGACACGTTGTCCGCGGTACGATGAATACGATGAATGTGACAGTGATGATCGTTGTTGAGGTGGTTGCTGCTGCTGCTGCCGCTGCCGCTGCGACTGTTGCCGCTGCTGCCGCTGCTGCCGCTGCTGCCGCTGCTGCCGCTGCTGCCGCTGCTGCCGCTGCTGCCGCTGCTGCCGCTGATGCCCTTGCTCCGTGTAACCGTGGTGGCATCTCGGCCCTGCGCAGCTGCGAGTCGTTCCTCAAGCGGCTCGAGTGCTACTCCCGCTGCTCACCACTCGCGTCGCGCTGGGCTCACCGCGCTCACCCCAGCCTCCTCCACCACGTGCCCGTGTGCTCACACTTCTGCGACTCCTGGTAAGCGGGGGAGGGGGGTGCTGCAGTGGCTAGGAGATGTTATCTCCCTCGCCTGGTATGCAGGAGGTCGTGGGTTCGATCCCGAATCTGACGGCTGTTTATTTGGAGTTTGCATGTTATCCCCGTGGTCGTGTGGATTTCTCTGCGGGTCCTCCGGTTTTTCCCTCCACATTTAAAATCAACGTGTATTTTAGAGTATTTGGCTGCTTTACATTTCCACGTGATAAGCCACTTCATTGAGCTCTCATTTGTGTGTGCCAGGTCGCTTCTGAAAAAGAGCTAGATAGCTCAGTGGCCCTTACCTGGTGAAAAAAAATTAGTTTGGGTTCGTAAGAAACACAGCGGCCGTTCTTATTTTATATATAGAGTGCCTTCGCTCAATGCGTTTAACATAATTTAAAATACGGTAACAGATTATAATTATCTGGATGGCAGGGGCGTCTTGTAAGGGCTGAGGAATGAGTGGCCGAGATAGAGGGGTACTTAGGGGTAACGAAAGGGTAGGGGAGTGACGGGAAGGAGTGGAGGGGTGAGGGGAGGGAAGAGGATGGGCAATAGAGAAGAGGTGAGGCTATAAAAGAGATAAAAACAACAAGCCCAGAGTTTTTGCTTGTTATTGTATCAATGCTGCTGAAATAATGCACTCCCTGAAGGCCGTTTGGCTGGTGGATTGTTAGAAATGCTTTTTTGACGTGTTTACCAGTTGTTTCGCGTGATGTTCAGCGCCACGGTGGTGAGATGTTAAATACCTCGCCTGGTAGACAGCAGGTCGTGGGTTCGAACCCGACCCTAATGCCTGCTGCTGCTGTATATTTGGAGTTTGCATGTTCTCCCTGTGGTCGCCTGGATTTTTCTCCAGGCCCTTCAAATTTTCCCACCACATTTAGAAACGTGTGTTGAGAGTATTTGGCTGCTAATTCATTTCCACGTGATACGCCACTTTGTTGAGCGATCATTTGTGACCAGGTGGCTTATGAATAATAGATACACAGTTAAGTGGGCCTTAACTGGTAAAATAAAAATAGCTATAAAACAGTTTGTGTGCGTGTCTGCAGGTTCGATGCTTGCCGCGAGGACTTCACGTGCGTGCGCAACTGGATCTATGACTGGGACTGGAGCGTCGAAGGGAACTTCTGTCCCGGAGCCTGCGTGCCTTTTTCTCAGGTAGATTTCATCTCCGTGGTATCCCACCTTTAGGGCGCCAATGTGGTGCCTCGCAGCAACAAGACACCTGAGTTTGATTAGAAACTCAGGCCCCTTTCTGTGTGTGTGGAGTTTGTATGTTCTCCTCCTGCTCTACATGGGTTTCCTCTCGGTTCTCTGGCTCCCTCCTATAGCGAATAAAAACCCCAAACAATGAAATCGGTACTGGCCAAACATCCGAATGCTGAAAAATTACCTGAAAATTACTCAATTGGGATTACACACAGCAGCAGCAATATTGCCTCGACTGTGAAAACTTGGCAGGTCCCTCCTGCAAAATTATCTTGAGACTCAGGCTTTCCTGAGTAAACAACAATATTTTTAAAATGTGATCTTTACAAATATTGTCATGCATTTACCATTCAATAATACTTTAGAAAAAAAACCTTGACGCTTAAGGCTGCGTGGCCCACACGGGCAATCTGACAGGAGTTGGAAACTATGTTGAGACAAATAAATTGCAGTTTTTTCATCTCTTCTCCAATACTTTCCCGACTGCGCTATCCGTGTCATGAGACGTCACCCTGTGTTAAAGAACGGTCTGTGTTGGGGCCATGGGTTCATCTCCTATTTTTCTATCCCCTGCTTTTCATAACCGGTTTAGTTTATATGAACGGTGCGTACGTGCATCATCGTTCTATGTATCGGGCTCGCGCATTGCCTCAATAACAAAGTTAAATAAACGGCCCGCGGAAGTGGATATCGAACAAATACTGTTAAGATGACTCAGCACCAGTGATCTCTGGTTTCCACTCGGTGAGAGTCATTAATGTTTGTCGCGTGACGGTCAAATCAATGTTTACATTTTCAGAGCTGGAATTTTGCCAAATTTAAGTGCAGAACCAAATTCAACGCGATGGGCCATCAACTCACTACGCTTGAGAAGCCGGTTTAATCGTAGGCAGCTGAAACCTGAAATCAAACCCAGGATCTCAGCGGTGCTGGCTTAGCGTTCAGACCTCTGAGCCATCCACCTGGCGTCCTCTATTCGGTTCGAGATGGAGCAACAAAATCCGCTGAGTGCGGATTGCTGCCTCGCAGAACTGTGACAGCTTGGGGGAAGCCATCATCGTCCAGTCGTTGATAGATCACGGCTGATGATACCGATGACGATGGCAATGACAGCCGTGTTTGCGCGTTCTGTTCGTTTGTGCATGCGCGTAGATGTTCCGGGACGGACGCGATTTGTGTGAGGGTTTCTGGGGCCTCGCCCTCCTCCCCGTAGCCCACGGAGTGGAGCCGTGCATCTCTCCGGGCGACCGAGAGGGCGACATCACCGCCACCGCCACTATGGGGACGTCGACGGTCGTGGAACCCGCAGCCCCTCCGACGAGGGGCAACGCTGCGAACCGCGATGTCGCACGCCGCGCCAAGCGCGCACTCTTCCAGGAAGAGGTGGAAGGCAGCGGCAGCGGCTTCTGAGAGAGCCGAACTCCCCAGGGGGGAAATCCAGAAACTCTCCGATGAGTTTTTTTTTGTTTCCGGGTGACACCGTGAATTGTTCAGCATGATGTCCGACGGTTCGCCCTGCGTGCTGGGAGCTTTTTGAGGAATTGAACTGAGTGGCTCACTTTTGCTTGAGATTATATAACGTTGCTGGCTGTCGCTGGTATTGCCAGTACTGGATGATGATTGGGCTAGAAATGGCAAAGCCTGCAGCAGCCGGCAATGCTAAACAATCGAGAGAGGGAAAATGAGCTGCTCAGTGTAGTTCTTGAAAAAGGTCTCAGCACACGGTACTAAACGTCAGTCGTGCCGCACACGCGGCACAACTCGAAAAACACATCGGAGAGCTGAACAGCACCACCGTGAAAACCTAGACGGTTGTGGAAAATCTGTGGGCAGATGCACACAAATCCTTAAGTAAAGTTTTCCCTAGGTTCTCACTGATTTGAATTGCCAACTAATAGTTCAATATTACTTAAGATATTTAATTAAAATGACCACTGGAAACACGTGTGCAGAACTGGGGAACTTTTTACGAATAGGGCTTTTAAATTAACCCTTGGTGGGCAATCACATTAGCACCTTCGCGTTTTCTGATAGCACTGCAAAGAAGTGAATGAGGCTCAGCTCACCTTTAACTCGCACTGATGCAATGCCATGCCTGCTGCCCTCTCGCCAACACGTTGACCTTCACATCTCCCTCTCGTAGCCGATTAGTAACGCGTCGCATGATCGTGAGAGATGATAATTGGTGGCGGATTGGACAGGCCTTCATGCAACAGTGGATTCACCATGTGATGATGGTGACCCGATTAATGTGAGCGGAGCGTTTAGCGCGCTGCGCTACAAGCCCAGCGACCCAAGTTTGATTTACGCTCACGGCCAATGACGATTATCTGAATCGGTTCTTGGTCTCCCCTAGGTCGACTCAGCCTGAGGACTTGGTACGGTGTCTAAAGATCGCTACTAGGAAGATAAGCGTCCAGGCGTTGTGCTGGCCACCCACCCCCTCGCGTATCGTGCCGGCCTTCATAGGTGCTACTTGCTAACAGCACTTGTCCCAACAGTCTGTTAAGGCTACACGGGGGATCTTTGTGGCTGAGATGCTTGAAGTGATGGATTTTGTTTTGTAGGTTTTTTCGAAGGGGGTGAGGCCTCACGTGATCCTGGGCTGAATGAAATGGCGTTGTGGGCCATATGAAATGCGGTTATGGGCCGTGTCTAGCCAATGGGCTATGTTTCTCTCCCTGCACTCAAAGCCGCAGATCATCAAACTGGGTCTCCCAGGAGGCAGTTTCCAGAAACGGATTCTAAAACACAATCTCAAGTACCTCTTTTTCAGAGTCTCGATCTGCTCTGAATAAGGGCCATTACCCGAAACGTCACCTATTATATACGTTTTTTTTAAGGCAGTGTTATTCGTTACAATTGCCAAATCTCTGTGGTTTGTCAGTAAGGGGGAGGGGGGGGGTACACGGTCAGTACAATCTCAATTGAGAAACTGTAACGGTGATTTTTCACATTTGGCAAATTTGGCCCATTACGCCGACTTCACGGGATATTGAGCGTCTGCTGTGAAGCAGACAGATTGTCAAGATGCTCACCCTGAATTCAAGCACCGCAATCCACCACTGAGTCACCGTCATATCAAGACCCCAGTCCTGAGACGCAGTCTCTTGTAGACTGCTTCTCACGAAAAGTCTAAAACACAGTCTCGTTATCTCCTGGAGTTGCGCCCTCCTGTGTCTCAACACCCCAATCCTGAGACCCAGAGCTCATCGAATCAAGTCTCAAGCCAGATCTTTCAACCTGGATGCTGAAGTCCGGCCTCTTGGAGTCGAGTATGAAACCCACTGATTCAGAAACAGTGACCTCCAGTTGCCATAATCTGATGATGTTTAATGGAAAGCTTTGTATCAGCTTAATAGTCCTTATGCACATGAGCTTGCAATATACCAGCATTACAATAAAACAGGTATCGCTCAATTTACGACAGGGATGCGTTTTTCAAAAAACAAGCGGAAAACGAAATTTCGTAAATCGGAAATTGATTTTCCACGAATTGAATACGAACATTTTATTCCAACTCTATGCCTCACCTAAATATATACACCTATAACATTTTTCACAAGAGAAAATAATGATAAAGAACAGAAATTATGAAACGATTGAATAATTTTAATAAAAATAATGAACCTTTTGAGGCAACTCTCCTGCATGTTGGCATGACTGACACGGTGGCGGCGTTGGCGCTGCACTGCATGGACACCGTGACGCTGTCGAGGATGGATGAGGTCGCCTCCCCGCTGCTTCTTGCCCAATGATCTCGCGGTGCGTGCCGAAGTGAAATTTCATTAACGAGGAAATTCGATTTCAATAATCCAAAAGTGTCCATAATTTGTCAATTGCATTCACGCGAAATTAGGTAAACCGAACGTTGATGAATCGAGGGATACCTGTGCGCTCCTATGGATACAGCAGAAAGCCAAGCGAGCTCATCCACGTGTGTGTTCACTCACAACGACGTTTCTTTGCCGTGCATAACTCTAACATACACCTCCCACGTTTATTTAGAACATCAATTATATCACAATTTAGGTACAAGACTGGCACAATTGTGTCTGGTCCGCAAGGCTTTGCTAAAGACCACCGCGTCTTCAGAGAATTGTGCTAGTGCTGCGTCTCTGATGATAATTATTATTTTAAAAACAATTACGTCTGAAGCGTCATTGAGAAATGCAAGCGGCTCTTGGACAGGACGCGAGGAGGGACGACGGACAACGGTCAGGAATAATAACGGAGCAGCAGCCGAGCAATGGAAAGTGTCCAGGAGGACGCCACTGGGGAGATAGAGCGACGAAATCTGTTCACGTGCCATGGGATTGCTGCATCAGGTGGGATGGTGAGAGGCGGTGGTGGCGGTCTAGGCAGGCCTTCATCCAACAGTGGAACCATCGTAGCTGACCATGACGACAATGATGATGATGGTGGTCATGATGATGATGGCATAAAGGAGCAGGGTCTGGATGAAATGATCCCAGGTGGAGTTGTGCGGTACCATCTGCTAGGCCGCCGTTCTCCGACGTGATGGAATTTTCTTCAAACGGGGCGCAATGTTTCATCTCGTGATACGACACCGATGATGACGCAATTGGGATATAATAATTGTTCCATCAGTTTTCGTGAAAAATGTATTTCAAAACTACTCGTACACAATTGACTATGCATAAATGGTCTTGACGATGTCTTTATATTAAATTGAATGCTTTTACAGATGCAGATTAATATATCACTCGAACCATCCTTTCTATTAAGGCTGCTTTACATTGCAATTAAAGACATGCCAATCTCTGACTGCCGGGTGTGCTGTGTAAGATTTATTTCTCGACTCGTGGCTCTGCCGAGCTATCTCTGTGTTCACGTTTGTGGCGTGGTGCTCTCCCGATCCACGGCGACGCGGTCGCGCGGCGGAATTTTGACTTTTTTTTTTAAGTTGAAAACTCGATCCATCTCTCAAGGCTCCTCCTGCCTGCAGCAAAGGTCGCTGCCCTCACGGGGTTCACACGTCCCTGCGTGCGCTCGGATCCACAGACGCCAAAGACTCTCAGTGTTGAGGCTGGGGGTCAGTGTTGAGGTTGGAGGTCAGTGTTGAGGCTTGGGGTCAGCGTTGAGGCTGTGGGTCAGTGTTGAGGCTGGGGGTCAGTGTTGAGGCTGGGGGTCAGTGTTGAGGCTGTGAGTCAGTGTTGAGGCTATGGGTCAGTGTTGAGGCTGTGGGTCAGTGTTGAGGCTGTGGGTCAGTGTTGAGGCTGTGGGTCAGTGTTGAGGCTATGGGTCAGTGTTGAGGCTGTGGGTCAGTGTTGAGGCTGTGGGTCAGTGTTGAGGCTATGGGTCAGTGTTGAGGCTGTGGGTCAGTGTTGAGGCTGTGGGTCAGTGTTGAGGCTATGGGTCAGTGTTGAGGCTGTGGGTCAGTGTTGAGGCTGTGGGTCAGTGTTGAGGCTGTGGGTCAGTGTTGAGGCTGTGGGTCAGTGTTGAGGCTATGGGTCAGTGTTGAGGCTGTGGGTCAGTGTTGAGGCTGTGAGTCAGTGTTGAGGCTATGGGTCAGTGTTGAGGCTGTGGGTCAGTGTTGAGGCTGTGGGTCAGTGTTGAGGCTGGGGGTCAGTGTCGAGGCTGGGGGTCAGTGTTGAGGCTGGGGGTCAGTGTCGAGGCTGGGGGTCAGTGTTGAGGTTGTGGGTCAGTGTCGAGGCTGGGGGTCAGTGTTGAGGCTGTGGGTCAGTGTTGAGGCTGTGGGTCAGTGTTGAGGCTGTGGGTCAGTGTCGAGGCTGGGGTCAGTGTTGAGGCCGTGTGTCCATATCGCGTCTGTGCATTCAAATGCATCATATTTGCAGAACAGCACCCAGCGATATTCTTTGATTGCATCTCCCTTCGGAGTGTCAAACCCCGCAGCACGAGCGGCACGGCGCTCACTGCTCCTTCCTCGGCACCGTCGCGCGGGACTGGGCTCGCGAAGCCGCCCGCTGCGGCCGCCCCCTGTTCCTGGCCTGCCGCCCCCTTCAGGCGACCTTTGCCCTCGCCTCCGCTGCTGCCCGCGGCGTCGGACACGTCCGAGGCGGCCCTCGTCGGGAGCGCCGGTGGCAGCTGCGGCGTCGGCGCGGGCCCCGCGGCCGCGCTGCGGTACGAGGGCGAGTACTGCAGCTCCCAGAACACGGAGAGGTCGGCCAGGCTGTCCCTCCAGGAGCAGGGCCGTGCCCTCTGTCGTGAGGAACAACAACAATGACGACCAAGGTAAAAGCGGCAGCAACAATGACGCGGTGGCAACATTGTTCGTCGTGAGGACAACCGCCGAGCGACGCGGACGAAATTCACTTTGTGGGGTGGAAAGCGATAGAGGAGGGGAAGAGAAGCAGAGAGAGAGAGAGACAGCAGCAGCAGAGACGACGTCACAGAGTTCAGAGGTCACGACCGGACAGGAGCGGCCGCGGGACACTGAAATTCCGCTCGGCACTCACCGCTCCGAACGCCGTCGCGTTCAACGCCGTCGCGTTCAGCGCCGGCGCCGTGTGCGGCCGAGTGCCGCGCTGGGCCGACCCCCTCGGTCCCGATGGACGCGGCTCCGCCGAGTCTCCCGCGCTGGACGTGGGGTACGACGAGGAGGAGGTCGTCACCGGCGCCGCTCCCCTCCGCGTGCCGGCGCTCCATCCCTCCTCCTCCCCCTCCGCCGCCGCCGCCGTTGGCCTCGCGCCGCCTGCCGTGGTCACGGCGGCGGCGGCGGTCCCCGCGTCGGTCGCCGCCCCGGCTACCCGGCGTTCGCCAGGCCCCGAGCGGAACGAGTGCATCCTCTGGGCGAAGGCGCAGGTGCGTGCGTGGGCCGCGCGCCGGCGCTCCGACCTCTCCCACAGGTGCGCCGAGAGCGGCCGTAGAGACGCCGGGAGGCGCGGCGTGAGCGTCGCCACCTCTGGCCAATTCGCGCGAGTAAAAACAACCGTCGGTGTATTTGCGCTGAATATGTGTATGTTGAACTTCTTTCGCACCGCACGTAGACAACCACGCTAATCGGAGGTGCGGGACAAACGGTCGGGGTGGTGGGTGGGTGGGCGAGAGGACAAACTTGTCTGAGCTCTGTGAGCTGCGAGTGACATCACCACCGCACACTTGGCCGCCCGTGCGTCAGCCAGCCAGCAAAACTTTTTTTAATGCAGTACGAGTGAAAATAAATTACGCTTGCAATGAGAACACGGTACATCAAAGAGCGGACAATCCTCTGAAAACCAGGCAACCCTACCTGGGATGCGTCGCATAGCGAACGTCGGGAAACTCTGCGGACACGCCGGCCCCGTCGCCCCGCGTCTCCTCGCACCCAGCGCCATCTCCTGCACAAGGACGACACCCAACTGTTGTCCCGGCGACCTCCAGGCCGCCTCTGCAGGTCCTTGGCCCCGCCCGTCCGTTCGCGGGATGGTCCACCTCCCGCTCAGCAAGCGCGCAGGTCGCTGGGAGCCGGTCGCGACTCCGCACGGCTCGGCGGGCATCTCCGTCGGCCTCGCGAGCGCCTCCGCTTCAACGCTGCCGCCTCCCAGACGCGCCTCCGAGTGAATCGCCTCCAGTTGCCGCGGTTGGACGGTTGACTTACCCAACTCGACTTTTGCGTCGTATCGATTCTCCAAACCGATCGCATCGTCCCCGAGCGCCTTCCGGCGGACCCCCTCTTCCCGGCCACCGGGCCCTGCCATAAGATCGTCCCGGTCTCCCCTCGGGTCCCCCGGCGTCCCCCCGTCGTCCCGACCTTTCGTCCGATCCCCGCGCTCCTCCGCACCTCCCGGGTCTCCCCGCGTCGTCTCCGCCCCTTCGCCCGGCCGCCCGACGGCGCTCTCGCACGCGCCCCGGCCCAGCTCCCTGGCGAGGGCCGCCGCGCTCCTCCCGCGGGCGTCCCGCGCCTCCCCGGGCTCCAGGCGCTGGCGCCGCATGGCCGCGGCGAGGGCGGCGGCCTCGCGGGGCCGGTCGGCCCACACGGCGAGGTGCAGCGCCGTCATGCGCGCCGAGCGCTCGCGCCGCGCCACCTCGCCCCCCTCGCCCGCCGCCAGCAGCAGCCGCAGCAGCCGCCCGCGGCCCAGCGTCGCCGCCAGCATGATGGCGTCCCAGCCGCCCGCCGGCTCGCTGTCTCCCACTCGCGCGCCCGCCTGGGGGGGGGGGGGCAGAGGGTGGAGCAGGGGCGGCACACGGTTCACGGGTGGGCACGGGGAGGGCCGCGGTGCGGTGGTGGGCGCGGGGGTCGACGCGGGGGTCAACGAAGAGGGCGGCGGTGCGGTGGACACTGACGGTGACGTGGCCGTCGATTCGCGCAGATGGTCGCAACTGCACCAGGGCCCGCGGGACACAGGTCCCCTCCCCCTCCCGTCACCTGCAGCAGCATGCGCGCGCAAGCCAGCGCGCGGGCCTCCCCGTCGTGCAGCGCGCACAGCATGAGCGGCGTGACCCCCCCCGGCCCCCGCCCCCCCGGATCGGCCCCCCCGTCCTCCAGCAGCGTGCGCGCCTGCGCCAGGTCCCCGCTGCGCACGGCCGCGTGCAGCTCCATGCTCGGCCCTGCAGAGGGGCGGACAAGAGTGGGGACCCCCCTCCTCATCGCAGGTGGAGCGATCGTCGAGTTACCCCCCAACGGGTCCCGGAGGGAGCGCGCTGCATCCCGAGTCGGTCTGAGCGCTCTGACGAGTCCAGTTCGTCACGACCGGCTGCTCGGCATTTCAACATGATGCACGATGCACGAATGTTAATTGCAGTCAATTTGATCTTCGTAAAAAATTATAATAATAACCCGATTTGATTTGTTAAAAGAGTTATACAGTAATAACCCAACGTATCTTTATTTTTGGGCCACCCTGTATAGACACACATACGAATTGTAGAGCTAAACCAAAGTTAAAGCGAACAAAACTACGATAAATTCGGCACGCTACTGGCAGTAACTAACACTACACACATGTTTCGATTTAAAGCTTTCGTGACTGCAGGGATTCATCTTCTTGGTTCTTTCGGTAAAGTCACGTAGAAGGGAAGTAATAAAATAATACAAATAAAACAATAAAATAATCACCTGAGGACGGCTGCTTGCGTTGTGGCCGAAACGTCGTGAGAATTATTTTATTGTGTTTTAATTTTATTATTTTATTACTTCCCTTCTACGTGACTTTACCGAAAGAACCAAGAAGACTACACACATGGTGATGATGTGGTTTTAATGTCCACATAACCCATATCGTTCACAATCTAGCGTTGTAAATCGTTACACAGCGGTACAGTACTTGTTTGTATGAGAGCAGCTGCCACCGTAACGTAAATGGTCACCGACGCTGGACAATCTCGAGACGCTGCAGTTCAATTCCATCTCCAGGTGCGGCAGTTTAAACAGTGGGCCAACTTTCTGAAATCCCTAAATTACCTCCCCACCACCACCCGGGCCGACCTCCATCCATCCACCCAGCAGCAGAACGAGTTCGGTAACACCACCACCACCACCAACACCACCACCAACACCACCACCACCAACACCACCACCAACACCACCACCAACACCAACACCACCACCAACACCACCACCAACACCACCACCAACACCATCACCACCACCAACACCACCACCACCAACACCACCACCACCACCAGTCGATCAGCTTGGTCGCGTCTGGTGGGGTAGAGTGTGGGTACCCCACCTCCTCCAAGACGTAGCTGCTCTCGAGAGCGCCCTCGACTGGAGGCCCTTGGGTGGGGGTGGTCAACTCGAAAACCCGAGGGCCCTTGGGCTGGACCAATCACAACGAGTCCGGCTCCGTGCTCAGCTGGGTACTGGAGGTGGCTCGCTCTCATCCAATCCCTTACCTGGTCCACGTGGCCGCTGTGTGCCCCGCGGCGTCTCCTCTGACGGCGCCGTGAGTCTCACCGAGACCTTCCTGCTCGGGGCCACTGCCATGAGGTGGGTGGGTGGTGGTGGAGGAGGAGGTGGTGGAGGAGGAGGAGGTGGTGGTGGTGGTGGAGGAGGAGGTCGCGTCGTTGGTGGTCGTGTAAGTTGAAAGAAGCCCTGGAGGGTCTAGACAAACATTTGATGCACAAACAAGTTCACTCACCCATACAAAGAAACAGATCCCCCATATAGCCTCTCACATACTGTTGGGGCAGGTGCTGTGAGCGAGTAAGCACAATTATGAAGGCCTCAACGGCACACGAGTAGGTGGCCAACGCCAACACGCCGGACCGCCTTTGTCTCCCCAGCGATGATATTCGTCACCGAAGTTGGCCGTGAGCGAGAATCGAACACGGGTCGCCAGGTTCGTAGCGCAGCGTGCTAACCACAGCACCACCGCTCCCCACTCACCCACCGACAGTGGCACACGAAACGAGGTGTATTTTTATCTTACCAGGTGAGGCCCACTGAGCTAAATAGCTGTTTTTAGAAGCAACCTGGTCGCGATTGATAGCTCCACGAAGTGGCTTATCACGTGGCAATGTATAGCAGTCAAATACTCTAAACGCACGTTTCTAAATGTGGAGGGAAACCCACGGACTCATAACAAACACACCGAGTTAATTCTAAAGCCCCTTTTGTCTATTTATCCACTGCTAGATGAATGCAGCCCTTCCCCTCCCGTAAGGCCGTGACTGTGCGTGGAGGCTGTTTGTCGGCCACACTTCGTCACGTTTGTCAATACGCGTCGACGGCGTTGGAGGCCCAAACAAAAGGAGCGGAACCTGCCACTGATGTTAGCCGTGAGACGCTTAACTAAATAATAACACACAATACAGAAGACTCACGTCACTTCAAATTGCTCTTCACATAGCTGTACAGATACAGATCCCCCATGTAACCTTTGACAGATTGTTGGGCCGAGTGTTTTTAGCGAGCAGCACCTATGAATGAATGCCCCCCGGGCACACGACGCCCCACGCGGTGGTTTGGTCAAACCACGCCCGGCCGCCTTTGTCTCTCCCCAGTGATAATATCTACTCCCCGCAAAAAGGTAACGATTTGGGGTAAATGACACACGCGCAGCAGTGTACGCAAAAATATCCACGGTACACTCAGAGAATACACTCAACACATTAACAACACGTACATAAAACACATAACAGTTCATATAACGTACATAAAATACATACTCGACTCATAAGCTTACCATATCCTGTACATATACAACACATGCACACTTACAACAGACACATGACACTTCATTACCACACACGGATACATAAATACACAATATAATGTGTACATACACACAATACGGTAGCAAACTGCACACTACATACCACATTGAGCGCATACATACATAATGCAGTAGGAACACACAACACATACTAAACATGACACTCAGCACACATACGCACGTCTGATATACATTAAAAACCTTCCAGCCACACGCAGAAGATACAATCAAATACACATATATACACACCTTAACGTAGAGTACAGGTGGACTGCACAATCACACTCAGACACACTCTCTCACTTACACTCACTCACAATATGTATCTCACACTCCTCAACACTCAGAAGCTATCTTACACAAACACACAATCGGTCTTGCTCACAATATTTCGCTTACACACTCTCTCAGTCTCGTACTCATTTACAATCTTCACAATCTCTCTACACACCACACACTCCTTCTCATACTCAGTCTCAATCTCTCACACTCACACACGCATAATCTCACACAAAATCTCCCGCACACTCAATCTCTCTAACTCTCACTCACAATCTTTCTCCCGCACACACAGTCTCACAATCTCACACACAACCGATCGCTTACACACGCACAAATATACAATCTTGTACTCGCATACTCACGTTTCTCACACTCTCACAGTCGCACACTCTCACAGTCGCACACACGCACAATCCGCCCAATGCACACTCAGATCCTTCTCCCCCTCATGCACACTCGCAATCCCTCTCACACACTCGTGCACTCTCACACACCAGATCCCACCCACACACCTGAGATGTCTGAACATGTTGGGCTGTACCACTTGCAGCACAGGTACAGGTGTGATGGAGAAGGGGTAATCGTTGGCACCCTTGAGCACCCAAAGCAAACCCCGCTGCAATGGTACAGCCCACAGCTCTCACATCACAGAGCACAGTACAGTGCCTCACTGATGTTTAATCAGTTGGGCTCCCAGCGAGACCCCGGGAAACGTAATTGCATAACCACAACTCTTCCAATACACGCAGGGCAGGGTGGCGCATTGGTCGCACTTGTGCCCCACAGCAAGAAGGGCTCAAGTTACATTGCCGAATGGGTCGCATTCCTCTGTCCTGCTTGGGTTTCCTATGGATTCGCCCCCCCACCCCAAAGCTAGAGAAGCGTGCAATGTGACTGGCATGTGCCAAACAAACCAATGCTGAAAAAAATACCTGGAAATGTACTCAATTGGGATCACACACAGCAACGACATCGCCTCCCTACCGCGAAAGCTTGGCAGGACCCTCCTGAAGTGGAGTCTTGAGACTCTGCGAGACTTGACGGCAGTGCTTCTTCATGGCAAGGCCCGCGGGCCGCTGGCGGCCCCTGGTGGCCTTGAATGCGGCCCCCGACAAGACACACCACGTGACCTCACCCATCGTGTTGTCAACCCCCAATGGTCTCGAATGTATGGCGGCCCTCACACGGATGTCTTATGGCGAAAGTGGCCCAATCTGAAACTGAGTAGAGAACACGGCAGTGGCCCACTCTGAAACTGAGTAGAGAACACGACTGTGGCCCTCTCTGAAGCTGAGTAGAGAACACGGCTGTGGTCCTCTCTGAGACTGAGTAGAGAACACGGCTGTGGTCCTCTCTGAGACTGAGTAGAGAACACGGCTGTGGCCCTCTCTGAGACTGAGTAGAGAACACGGCTGTGGCCCTCTCTGAGACTGAGTAGAGAACACGGCTGTGGCCCACTCTGAGACTGAGTAGAGAACACGGCTGTGGTCCTCTCTGAGACTGAGTAGAGAACACGGCTGTGGCCCTCTCTGAGACTGAGTAGAGAACACGGCTGTGGCCCTCTCTGAGACTGAGTAGAGAACACGGCTGTGGCCCACTCTGAGACTGAGTAGAGAACACGGCTGTGGCCCTCTCTGAGACTGAGTAGAGAACACGGCTGTGGCCCACTCTGAGACTGAGTAGAGAACACGGCTGTGGCCCTCTCTGAGACTGAGTAGAGAACACGGCTGTGGCCCACTCTGAGACTGAGTAGAGAACACGGCTGTGGCCCTCTCTGAAGCTGAGTAGAGAACACGGCTGTGGCCCACTCTGAGACTGAGTAGAGAACACGGCTGTGGCCCACTCTGAGACTGAGTAGAGAACACGGCTGTGGCCCTCTCTGAGACTGAGTAGAGAACACGGCTGTGGCCCACTCTGAGACTGAGTAGAGAACACGGCTGTGGCCCACTCTGAGACTGAGTAGAGAACACGGCTGTGGCCCTCTCTGAGACTGAGTAGAGAACACGGCTGTGGCCCACTCTGAAACTGAGTAGAGAACACGGCTGTGGCCCACTCTGAGACTGAGTAGAGAACACGGCTGTGGCCCACTCTGAGACTGAGTAGAGAACACGGCTGTGGCCCACTCTGAGACTGAGTAGAGAACACGGCTGTGGCCCACTCTGAGACTGAGTAGAGAACACGGCTCCTCCACTGGGTGGAGCGGTGACGTCACATCTCCTGGCCAACGCCAAAATGTGTGGTGGGTGAGATCTAAGCCGGCTATGGGTATGACCGCCTCCACCAACCCACAGCATTGGCCAAGCATGGTGAAGTATGGTCAAATACCCCCCTCATCCACGAATCACACGGCGTGGGGAAGCCTTCATCCGGCAGTGGATAGAAAAATGGCCGCAGTTAATTGTTGCGGTAATTTGAAAATGTTTTCCCCAAAATGTTTACTTACAAAGCCTGAATAAAGAAAAGTCAATTTGAAACCCCCAGTAGAGTTTTGAGATTCACGTTTGAAAAGTTGCGAGTTAAACTCCTGGTTAGGGGTAGACTCAACCCATCAGCTCTCCCTCTGGAGTCAATTAAATGAGTGACCACTTCGTGGGGAGTCGCCAATGGTTGTCCTATGGATGGACCCCGCCATAAAAAAAATTGGAATTCCCACCACTCGCTCTGCAGGACTGTAAACAGGAGCTCAGCACCAATGCGTCGATGCGCAGTCGAGCAGCCAGAAATCACGAATACTTTTTTTTATCCATACGACACTGAAATTATAACATACAATACACACACTGTCCATGGAATATAATGGTTTTAAGACAGGCTCTAGAAAGGAACAGGCAAACGCACAAGCATCGGTGGCAAGATGTCAACTACTTCGCCTGGTATACAGGAGGTCGTGGGTTCGATCCCGAAGCCTGTATATTTGGAGTCTCTCCAAGTGACGCGTGGATTTTTCTCCGGGTCACCCGGTTTTTCTCTCCACATTTAGAATCAACAACATGCGTTTCAAATATTTGCCTTCTATAAATGTCACTTTGTTGAGCTATCATTTATGATAACCAAGTTGCTTCTCAAAATAGCTATATAAATCAGTGGGCTTTACCTGGTAAAATAAAATAAAATAGTTTATGTTTTATAGTTTATCATGTTCACCTCGGCCTACCATATTAATTCATGTAAGCGACCTTGGCGAAGCGTACACGGTAATGAGCTTTGCGTTGGCGAGACTGTTGACCTTTACGTTAACTGTGGGAGAGCTCAATTGGTGTTCTCGGTGTCTGGAAGAGGGGGGGAAGTGTTCTCATATCATGTAGGCAAAGGTGCAGCTATGCAATTGCCACCTCTGACGTTTGTAAGACAAGACCGGGAGGAATATCTTGCAGCACCAGAAGAGAGGAGAGATGCATGTAAGCGCATTGTCTCTTGCTGGTCTCGTCAAGGAGCATGACCTGTCACGGGAGCTCCGGTCATCCTCGCAGCTGGCCATGAAACAAAGACGGTTACTGCATCGCGCACTTTCAGATGCGCTTCTGTGACCGTCTGTCACTCTTCCCTCCGAGATTAGGAAATCACTGGAGCTATGCACTTTGAAATCTAGATTGAAAACGAATTTCCTTGGATCTGCTTTTTGTGTTTGGTTGTCCTTCCCCCGCACCTCCAATTAGCACGTTTGGCTACGTACGGTGCAAAAGAAGTTCAACATACACACATACGTCTCGCAGTGGTAAATATACAGCCCTAAATTAGTTTTTGTTCGTGGCACTGCTGGCTCTTCACGCCACTGCTGGCAAAAGGGCCTCCACTAGAGAGAGCTCCGCCGAGCTCACCACTAGAGAGTAATTGGCCTACTCTTCCATACATACGTCTCGCATTTATAAATATTTATAAATAACGCGATCTGACCCAAAAACCTATATTATGAATAATATTGGTCGCGAAAGTCTACGTGTTAAACCTTCCACGCTGGCCAGACGTCTTGGAAGAAGGCGGGAATACCCACACGTTACCCCAACACACGTGACCTGCCGATTGACTGCGTGGTGTAACCCTGTGTGCACTGGTGGGTGAACAGAGGTGGTGGGGAAGTAAGAAATGTTGATTGTAATTTGGAGGTGGCTCAGAGTTCAGAGCGCCGAGCTGACACTTTTGGGATCCTGTGATCATACACCGGGTTCTCAAGTTCACAGGTTTGACTGCAAATTGGCTAAATTCCAGTTTAACACGAAGTAAGCTTTCGCGACCAATATTATTCATAATAAAGGTTTTTATTCGGGTTAGATCGCATAAATATAAATGTGTCGTTAACCCCGCGACCATCCGACACGGCCGATTAGGAAGGCTAGTCACGTAAAAACCGTGCCAATCGGTTACGACTTCAGCACACCGGTGTGTTGGAGAGTCAACCCACAACATTTACAATTATGGCAAGTCGCCTGATGAAGCTGATTGTAATCACCAGCGAAACATTTCACTCAAATGGTAAATGTGTTTTTTTGCCGAACTCCCTGTCTCGTCGCGACGAAATCCCCCATCGAATTGAAATAACAATTCGTTTATCCGGCTGTGTGGCTGCCCTACGAACCCGGCGACCCCAGTTCGATTTCTGCTCAAGGCCAACACCAGTGACGACTATCTGAACAGGTTCTGGGCCTCCCCTAGATCGACTCAGCCTAAAATGAGTACCTGGTGCGGTGTCTAAACATCGCCACAAGGGAGACAAAGGCGGCCGGGAGTGGTGCTGGCCCCCTACCCCCCACGTGTGCCACAGTGCCAACCTTCATCGATGCTCCTCGCCAACAGTCCGTTAAGGCGACACGGGGGAGCTTTGTCTTTCGTGTGATTCCATCATCACCAGCAACAAATAGCTGGTGAAGTCACACACGCAATAAGTAAGATAAAAAAGCATGTTTGCAAGGGTGTGAAAATCTGAAATCTGCGGACGTTTCGTACAGTCTCAGTCTGAAGAATGTAACTGAATAATTATCTTTGAACCAGCAGTCACACATTTAGTCCGCTTTCATTGGGGTGCGTAATTTCCTCCCAGTCTCCCGCCGTAAATATGGTCTCAGCCAAGTCAACTCCTCAGTAAATCTTTGTACCTTTGAGTATATATGTATGCATATAGCCAATTGTCATGTTTGGCTTTCCTCAGTGCACTGCGGCCCCTAGCCACACTACTCAACTATCACAGCATTCACTCAGACTCGTGAATTCAATCCCGTCGCAAGTCAGTCGCGCTCTCGTCTTTGGTGGGCAGTCGTCAACACTGGATCGGTTTTGACATTTCAACGTCTCATCAGCAGACTTGGGTCTCGCTTGACACCAATGCTGGTGAACTGCCCATATGTTGATCGACAATGACCCTCTCTCTATTACAAATGGGTCCCGGTTCGACGCAACGCTACATTGTAAATAACACAAAAGAAGTCTTAGTGTCGTTGTGGGAAATATCAGTAACACAATACGCAGACAACACGGTCTCTTTCCCATTTTCTGTCGTTCCACATATTAAAAAGTATTTCCTTACACATCCCACTTTGTGGTGGCGGGTCATAAACAAGACAAAGATCCCCCGTATAGCCTTAACATGCTCTTGGGCCAAGTGCTGTTAGCGAGTAGCATCTATTTAGGCCGGCACGAATCACGAGGGGGTGGGTGGCCAGCACCACCCCAGCCGCCTTTGTCTCCCCAGTGCCCGCCTCTCCACAAGAACACACGCGCACTCTGTTGACACTGGTGGCACGCGAACTTGGCGAGGGCCAAGTACGGGGGTTGCTGGGCAGGCAGGCGGGGGAGGGGTTGGGGAGGCTCGGTGTTGTTACACTTCATCTTGGGGGCTCTCTCACGGTTGTCCTCACTGTGTTGGTTGCCATGGTGCTCCTTTGTAAATAAAACAAACATATAATCGTTCGCGTCGTTGTGGAGAGTTTGAGCAACACAATAAATAAGCCGACGAATACATCTCCTTCGTTTGTCTGTCCCCCAGACATGAAATGATATAAAAGTACATTCCGATTTAAAGCTTTCGTGACTGCAGGGATTCATATTCTTGGTTCTTTCGGTAAAGTCACGTAGAAGATAAATAATAAAATAATTAAGGCGAATGCTTACTCCGACTACACAATCCGCAAAGCAATCACTCCAACCATGAAGAAGGACCCTCTTGAGCCATTCAAAACCATCACCTACCCTACATTGCGGGGGTCACAAAAACGATTTCCAAAATCTTGAATAAACACAAGATCCAGGTCCGATTCAACACAGTACATAAAATCCGTGATCTGGTCCCGTCTGTAAAAGATGTGATTCCAGACATACAGTAAGTACTCTGGCGTCTACAAACTAAGTTGCCTCTGTGGTAGCAGTTACATTGGAGAAAACAAACGACATGTCTCGGGCCGCATCCGTGAACACAAAGCAGACCTGAAACACGGTAGGACCAACACCTCAGCCGTGGCAGACCACTGTTATAATTCAGTGGGATCACATGACATTGACTTCTCCAAGACAGAGGTTCTCTGCAAGCCATCTGGCTACCATGAGAGATTCGTTCATAAGGCTATCCACATATACAAACACAGAGACAATTTCAACCGAGAAGATGAATTCTGGCTTAGCAATCATTGGAAGGATGTGATAAACCATTTAGGGTCTTATTTGATTGTGTTCACGCTTACGGTGACTTTCAGACCGCATTCCATTCTCCATCTCTCCCCCCTCCTCCGTTCCGAGCATAGATGGACTCGTCCATCTGGCCAACTGCCAAATCGCTGTCCGTGGTGCTGACGTTAAGAAAAAACCGCCACTTTTTTCAATTTTTCTTGCTGTGGTTTTCACACCTAATGACGATTGCTTGTGTTGCAATCGAAAGGTCGTGAGAATTTTATTGTTTTATTTTTTATTATTTTATTATTTCCCTTCTACGTGACTTTACCGAAAGAACCAAGAATATGATATAAAAGTAGTTTTTGTATCGTTACTTCCAGTCAACCACACGGGTTTCTGGGAGGGCGTAATTTGCGAGTTTTGCTTCAGGTGAGCCAATGCTGCTGATATGATGCACTCCCAGAAGGCCTTGTGGTTGATGGGATGTGTAAACAAATGTACCTTTATATTATTTAATGTGAAGGGACAGATATATCAAGGATGTACTCTAAATAGCGTCTGCTTCATTATGTTGTGTAAGTGAAGCAGTGTGGTTTCAAACCTATTCATCCATCTATGCAATAATATACTGTACGTACACCCAATAAGCATGCAACGAATGTTGGCCCAACGCTCAATTTTCACTTGGGCAAGGTGGCTCACCAGTAGAGCAATCGGAACGTTGAGAGTTCAAATATTGCGAAGTTGATTCATCCAATCATCGCCCTGTGGTCGGTAAAATTAATACCCACTTTGAGGGAAAGTCAAAAGTGACAAGTGAGATATATTTTCAAGGTATAGATGCGAAATATCTTTATCCACCTAACACATTCTTAAAAACTATTATTACTTGAAGAGACAGCGTGTCTTCCAGAAAGAGGAATTGTAAACACAGCGAGCTGGCTGGGAATACATACAGCGTGTTATGAAGAAGGGCTATTGCCTGAAACGACGCTTATTATATATGTTTTACTTTCAAATTCACGCAGTATTGTTGACGAATGTCAGATGTAAAACGATACAGGAGTCAACTTGGTGTTCCTAATGTACGTGCGACATCTAGTGTCGAGATTGTGAAAACCCAAGTGCACGTGTTTCAAGTTATCGTTGCAGCAATATAATTTTCCACGATACGATATGAAATGTCACGATGTGTCGATTGTCGCGATATCACTTTGACGTAACTTGGTAATCGTATTTGTAAATGTTTTGGATTGTTTTTGTGCTTTGCTGTACTTTAAGGAACGAATAAATATTTACTTAAAAGTTCTCCAACTGCAGTTCACTCAAGGCCATCCTGCCACAAGGCTTGCCATCATCATGATTATCGATAACACACATGTTGTCAGTAACACGCAAATTACTTCAATTAGAAAAATGCCATCTGAAAACTACGATGTAAAATGACCGCACATCCCAGGAATTATTCGGAAGAGCATTTTTACAAAGCATGAATTTAAAATATAGCTATTTATTTACAATGTTAAGTGTAAGTTGCCATTCCACACACATTTTGCAAGGAAGTCAATGAATGTATGAAATGAGCACTGATAATCGCGATATAACGATTATTTTGTAAAACGCACTATACGATTATGAATCTTATATCGTACTATATATATGGTCGTGTATATATTCTGGCTCTGAGGTGGACATTTCAAGATCCTAAGTTTTAATATGGTCAGCTGCCCGTCACCAATGACTTACATAGAGGCCCATGCACCTACCCACATAGAGATCCACATCGACTCACATAGAGACCCACATACCCAGAGACTCATAGACGCACGTAGACTGAGCTGTGATTAACCTGGGTCCTTAAGTGTCGTGAGTTGAAGGTCTCAGCCTGGTCATCATTGACTGCACAAACCCCTATCATATTAGATTTAATTCTATATTCGATTTGTATTCATTCCAGCTCGATTAATTAAAAGTATCCGTTTGAATGTGTAAAGCCAAATCCACCAATTCGTGATGGCTGTGAAAAGGCCCTTGAGAGACGTCTCCACATGGCAGTCAGAATGACGCGGCCAGTATCTGCATGGGGTGCCGTGGTGGCGAGATGTTAACTACCTTGCCTGGTATATAGGAGGTCGTGGGTTCGATCCCTACCCTGACACCTGTATATTTGGAGTTTGCGTGTTCTCCCCGTGGTCGCGTGGATTTTTTTTGTCTGGGTCCTCCAGTTTTTCCCTCCACATTTAGAAACGTGCGTTTTAGAGTATTTGGCTGCTATAAAATGTCACGTGATGAGCCACTTCGTTGGCCTATCATTTGTGGCCAGGTTGCTTCTGAAAAAGAGCTTTATATAACTCAGTGGGCCTTACATGGTAAAATATAAAATAGTTTATCGTATGTTACTTTAAGATTATCCTCCGTGTGAAGTGTCCTGGGTTCCCTTCAAAATATTGCACATCGCCATCTGCTGGAGACATTGCAGACTCCATGCCCTTGCATGAATGTGCAGTTACCATACTATGCAAGTTTACTGTGGTGTCACTTATCTCGCCATTGACTCTCACAGTGGTTTTCTTTTGAGAATGTTTCAATTGCTGATTCATTGGGCCCATGCTAGTGATTCAAGTCAAAGCAATTCCCTTCTGAAATTAATATTGGAGGCATCGGTGCTTATTTGATTGAGAATTGCCAAGGATCTAATCGCCTGTAATGTGCCCCCATCTCATGAGATCTTTGAAGCTAAGCAGGTATGCGCTTGCATTGTGCATGAATGGTTGAGCGCCATGCATTACAGGGTTCATAGGCTGCTGTTGTGGCTGTGGAGCTTTGCTATGGGCAGCAGAGGGCAGATAGCATCATTCATTGTTGTACTGCACTATGCTGCACGCCTTCACCAGCCAGCTACCATGAAGTATGGTCAAATGCCTCTCAATCCAGCAGTGGATTGACACAATTACTATTTTATGGAGACAAAGTTACATGTTTCAAAGAACACAGAAATGTGTAATATAAGCACTCAGCCTTTTTGTATGATGTAAAAAACATCAGTTCCTGAAGAACTGCACGGTGGTCGTCTTGTCTGAGGTCACCATCAAAGTAAATTCGAGTCAACGTGATCGACAGGCAGTAGCAGTAATGATGGAAATAACTTAGCAGGTGATATTGCGTTGGCAGTGGTGCACAAGCACACTTAATACATAAAAACTCAACACATTCGTCAAGAACATGCGCCATGGTATAAACTGCAGTCTCCAACACATATTCAGTCTCTGGCATTTCTATTTACGTGGTATGAAGGGCCATTGCCCGAAATGTCGTCCGTTAAATTATTTTCCTTTTCAGGACACAATGTTACGAGTTTCGTTTATTTTGGCACATGTAAAACCCATCGGGCAGTGAATGGTCATTTTCGATGTGGACCTGGAAACACCGTATCAACTTGCTTGCTACAGCAAAACAAATACGTGAACCAAAACGAACAGCTGTGTGCGTAGTCAAGTTGCGAATGGCAAAGTCGTGCATCAACATCATGGCACTACCAGCACAAAGAACGAAGCAAGGCTGGTAGAACGCATCTCGAACAAACAAAATATTGTGAAAAACAGCACCGAGGTTGGTAGGATTGTAAAAACACACACGTATTAAAAGTCAGCAAAGTAGTGCCATCGATTAATTGTACGAACACTTGAAAGGACATCTAAACTCTGAAAGTGATTTAGAATCAGAATATGTATGTATAACTGCAGGAGGAATCCGATGATCTCTACAGCTCTTTATTACAGATGTCCAGTCGGGGCAGGTCAGAATACAACAACAAACATACAAAACAGTGCAAAGTATAGGTAAAGTAAACATCATTAAAAAAACATATATACAAATGAAACTAAACAATGCTTTATCTTCCCAGGTAATGCCCACTGAGCTATTAGCTTATTTTTCAGAAGCGACCTGGCCATCACTAATGACAGCTCACAGAAGTGGCTTGTCAGAGGACCCTGAGAAAAGATCCACGCGACCCCGGGGAGGACATGCAGACTGACAATATGCAGGTGTCAGGATGGGATCGACCCGCCTGACCTGCTGCTGCTGCTGCCACCAGGCGATCGAGGACGATAAGACCACAACATTGAAAGTGGCACGAGGATGTTGAGATTTTGATGCCAAATATTGTCGCGAGGTTATTGGCAGAGATGAGGAGCCGCCACCTCACGGAGGGAATTTAAACCGAGTCTGGTTCTCCACTCACAGTAGGGGACGTTCATCACTAACAGGGTGGAGGAGTTTCTAAAGATACGGGAATTTACATGGGAGATTAAATGATCGACAAGTTACTTAGCAGACGTATTTTGGCGAATGTGTTGTTTTTTACGGACACAACTGTGGGTCGGCTTTGTCCCGATCAGCACTAATCACTACAGCCCTGTATCGTCACTGAAATTATACGTACAGCGTGGTCCAGATGTCTTGTGACTCCAAATTCATTCTCTAAAAATAATTTTTTTCAAGTACAATATATTTAAAACATACATTTATATGCAAAGGGAAACTATGTTAGGTGTCCATTAATTATAGGGGTGGAGTCACAAGACGCCTGGACCACCCAGTAACTATATAGTACACAAAAACCCATTATATCTAGAGGTTAAAACAACCCTCTGAGTTGGCATGAGGAGGCCCTGGGATGAGGGGCGGAAGATTATGGGCTGAGGATCAGAGGGACGAGATAACCGGTGACGTCATTTTCCTTAGCGACGGTAACCAGGGAGATGGCCATGTTGGTAAGGGGTTTACACGCCCTCTCCCGAGCACTTTCGACTCACTCCCAGCACCGGAAGTCTCCCGTACAAAGATGGCCGCCCACATCGGGCCCCCGAGACCACGAGGGCGCATGCGCCGAGGGTCTCGCGCGCGGTCGTCCCGCCATCTTGTCGGCGCGAGGGGCCGTGAAGCGCGCGCGCTTAAAAACAACAATAAACAACAAACAATAAATAAACAATTAACAACAACAGATTAAGATTAAACAATAACAATCAATACGATACTTCGACTGTTACAATTGTAGTTTATATTCACAATTTTTTTTTTACCTCAGAAAAGCCACACTAAATTAACACAACATATTGCAATAGGATTATTGCCTGAGGGCTAAACATTTTTTCTTGAAATTGTAAAAAAAAACCCGGCAAAAGAATATAATTTTACTGCGGTAAACATATAAATATTGTGCCCTGTTAATAAATTAGCGGGAGTGCAGAGGGGAGGCGCCTCCTCCCCGCCCCGCGTCCTCGTCCTCATCATCATCGTCGTCGTCTCCTCCTTCGTCGTCTTCGTCGCCTCTGGACGGAGGCTGCAGGAGGGCGAATGGGGAACGCGGCGGCGACCAAGAAAGGGGGCGAGGCGGAGAGCGGTGAGAGCTGCGGGGACGGCAGGCGACGGGAGGGCCCGGGCCTCGCTCGGCCACGGGCGGGGACGGCCCCGTGGCCCTCGGTGTGCCCTGTGCCGTCATGCCCTCTGATGTCGTCTTGCTGTAACATGCCGTGGCGTTGCCGAGCGATGTGTCATGGTCTGCCCTGGCGTGTCATGTGCCGTCATGTTCTGTCATGTGCCGTCATGCCCTATGCATTTATATCCAGTCATGCCCTTAGCTGTTATGTGCTGGTGTCTTGGCCGATAATGATTCCCTGTGTTACCCCGTGCTCTCATGCCCTGTGTTACCCCGTGCTCTCATATCCTGTGTTACCCCGTGCTCTCATGCCCTGTGTTACCCCGTGTTCTAATGCCCTGTGTTACCCCGTGCTCTCATGTCCTGTGTTACCCCGTGCTCTCATGTCCTGTGTTACCCCGTGCTCTCATGTCCTGTGTTACCCCGTGCTCTAATGGCCTGTGTTACCCCGTGCTCTCATGTCCTGTGTTACCCCGTGCTCTCATGTCCTGTGTTACCCCGTGCTCTCATGTCCTGTGTTACCCCGTGCTCTCATGCCCTGTGTTACCCCGTGCTCTCATGCCCTGTGTTACCCCGTGCTCTCATGCCCTGTGTTACCCCGTGCTCTCATGTCCTGTGTTACCCCGTGCTCTCATGCCCTGTGTTACCCCGTGCTCTCATGCCCTGTGTTACCCCGTGCTCTCATGCCCTGTGTTACCCCGTGCTCTCATGTCCTGTGTTACCCCGTGCTCTCATGCCCTGTGTTACCCCGTGCTCTCATATCCTGTGTTACCCCGTGCTCTAATGCCCTGTGTTACCCCGTGCTCTCATGCCCTGTGTTACCCCGTGCTCTCATGTCCTGTGTTACCCCGTGCTCTCATGTCCTGTGTTACCCCGTGCTCTCATGCCCTGTGTTACCCCGTGCTCTCATGCCCTGTGTTACCCCGTGCTCTCATGTCCTGTGTTACCCCGTGCTCTCATGCCCTGTGTTACCCCGTGCTCTCATATCCTGTGTTACCCCGTGCTCTAATGCCCTGTGTTACCCCGTGCTCTCATGTCCTGTTACCCCGTGCTCTCATGCCCTGTGTTACCCCGTGCTCTCATGTCCTGTGTTACCCCGTGCTCTCATGCCCTGTGTTACCCCGTGCTCTCATGCCCTGTGTTACCCCGTGCTCTCATGCCCTGTGTTACCCCGTGCTCTCATGTCCTGTGTTACCCCGTGCTCTCATGCCTTGTGTTACCCCGTGCTCTCATATCCTGTGTTACCCCGTGCTCTAATGCCCTGTGTTACCCCGTGCTCTCATGTCCTGTTACCCCGTGCTCTCATGCCCTGTGTTACCCCGTGCTCTCATGTCCTGTGTTACCCCGTGCTCTCATGCCCTGTGTTACCCCGTGCTCTCATGTCCTGTGTTACCCCGTGCTCTCATGCCCTGTGTTACCCCGTGCTCTCATGCCCTGTGTTACCCCGTGCTCTCATGTCCTGTGTTACCCCGTGCTATCATGTCCTGTGTTACCCCGTGCTCTCATGCCCTGTGTTACCCCGTGCTCTCATGCCCTGTGTTACCCCGTGCTCTCATGTCCTGTGTTACCCCGTGCTCTCATGTCCTGTGTTACCCCGTGCTCTTATGTCCTGTGTTACCCCGTGCTCTCATGCCCTGTTACCCCGTGCTCTCATGTCCTGTGTTACCCCGTGCTCTCATGCCCTGTGTTACCGCGTGCTCTAATGCCCTGTGTTACCCCGTGCTCTCATGGCCTGTGTTACCCCGTGCTCTCATGTCCTGTGTTACCCCGTGCTCTAATGGCCTGTGTTACCCCGTGCTCTCATGTCCTGTGTTACCCCGTGCTCTCATGCCCTGTGTTACCCCGTGCTCTCATGTCCTGTGTTACCCCGTGCTCTAATGGCCTGTGTTACCCCGTGCTCTCATGTCCTGTGTTACCCCGTGCTCTCATGTCCTGTGTTACCCCGTGCTCTCATGCCCTGTGTTACCCCGTGCTCTCATGTCCTGTGTTACCCCGTGCTCTAATGTCCTGTGTTACCCCGTGCTCTCATGTCCTGTGTTACCCCGTGCTCTCATGTCCTGTGTTACCCCGTGCTCTCATGTCCTGTGTTACTCCGTGCTCTAATGGCCTGTGTTACCCCTGGCTCTAATGTCCTGTGTTACCCCGTGCTCTAATGGCGTGTTACCCCGTGCTCTCATGTCCTGTGTTACCCCGTGCTCTCATGTCCTGTGTTACCCCGTGCTCTCATGTCCTGTGTTACCCCGTGCTCTAATGTCCTGTGTTACCCCGTGCTCTCATGTCCTGTGTTACCCCGTGCTCTCATGTCCTGTGTTACCCCGTGCTCTCATGTCCTGTGTTACCCCGTGCTCTCATGTCCTGTGTTACCCCGTGCTCTCATGTCCTGTGTTACCCCGTGCTCTCATGTCCTGTGTTACCCCGTGCTCTCATGTCCTGTGTTACCCCGTGCTCTCATGTCCTGTGTTACCCGTGCTCTCATGTCCTGTGTTACCCCGTGCTCTCATGTCCTGTGTTACCCCGTGCTCTCATGTCCTGTGTTACCCCGTGCTCTAATGGCCTGTGTTACCCCGTGCTCTCATGTCCTGTGTTACCCCGTGCTCTCATGTCCTGTGTTACCCCGTGCTCTCATGTCCTGTGTTACCCCGTGCTCTCATGTCCTGTGTTACCCCGTGCTCTCATGTCCTGTGTTACCCCTGGCTCTAATGTCCTGTGTTACCCCGTGCTCTCATGTCCTGTGTTACCCCGTGCTCTCATGTCCTGTGTTACCCCGTGCTCTCATGTCCTGTGTTACCCCGTGCTCTAATGGCCTGTGTTACCCCGTGCTCTCATGTCCTGTGTTACCCCGTGCTCTAATGGCCTGTGTTACCCCGTGCTCTCATGTCCTGTGTTACCCCGTGCTCTCATCGTCCTGTGTTACCCCGTGCTCTCATGTCCTGTGTTACCCCGTGCTCTCATGTCCTGTGTTACCCCGTGCTCTAATGGCCTGTGTTACCCCGTGCTCTCATGTCTGTGTTACCCGTGCTCTAATGGCCTGTGTTACCCCCGTGCTCTCATGGCCTGTGTTACCCCGTGCTCTAATGGCCTGTGTTACCCCGTGCTCTCATGTCCTGTGTTACCCCGTGCTCTCATGTCCTGTGTTACCCGTGCTCTAATGTCCTGTGTTACCCCGTGCTCTCAATGTCCTGTGTTACCCGTGCTCTCATGTCCTGTGTTACCCCGTGCTCTAATGGCCTGTGTTACCCCGTGCTCTCATGTCCTGTGTTACCCCGTGCTCTACATGGCCTGTGGTTACCCCGTGCTCTCATGTCCTGTGTTACCCCGTGCTCTAATGTCCTTGTTACCCCGTGCTCTAATGTCCTGTGTTACCCCGTGCTCTCATGTCCTGTGTTACCCCGTGCTCTAATGTCCTGTGTTACCCCGTGCTCTCATGTCCTGTGTTACCCGTGCTCTCATGTCCTGTGTTACCCCGTGCTCTCATGTCCTGTGTTACCCCGTGCTCTCATGTCCTGTGTTACCCCTGGCTCTAATGTCCTGTGTTACCCCGTGCTCTCATGTCCTGTGTTACCCCGTGCTCTAATGTCCTGTGTTACCCCGTGCTCTAATGTCCTGTGTTACCCCGTGCTCTCATGTCCTGTGTTACCCCGTGCTCTAATGGCCTGTGTTACCCCGTGCTCTCATGGCCTGTGTTACCCCGTGCTCTCATGTCCTGTGTTACCCCTGGCTCTAATGTCCTGTGTTACCCCGTGCTCTAATGTCCTGTGTTACCCCGTGCTCTCATGGCCTGTGTTACCCCGTGCTCTAATGGCCTGTGTTACCCCGTGCTCTCATGTCCTGTGTTACCCCGTGCTCTAATGTCCTGTGTTACCCCGTGCTCTCATGGCCTGTGTTACCCCGTGCTCTAATGTCCTGTGTTACCCCGTGCTCTCATGGCCTGTGTTACCCCGTGCTCTAATGTCCTGTGTTACCCCGTGCTCTCATGGCCTGTGTTACCCCTGGCTCTCATGTCCTTTGCCGCCGTGTTCAATGAAGCTCACGTCCTGCACTGTAATGCTCTTCTGCCATTGTCGTGATCTGTAGTGCACTGTGCTGTCGTCAGCGGTAGTGCCCAGTAATGGCTCTTCTTAATGCGATGTAATGTTGACGCCTTGCCCCCCTGTACATGCCCTCTTTCTTTGTCGGGTGAGGCTCATGCCGTGCACTCTAATGATGTGTCCTGTAATGCCCTGTACAGTCATGCTCTGTACTGTAATTCTCCCGTCGTGTGATGCTCTGTAATGCCCTTTAATGTGGTGTTTGGTAATTATTTGTAATGCCCTGTTGGGATGTGTTGTGCTATACTGTAATTCCCTGTCTCGTGTTATAATGCCCTCTGTTTTGATCTCGTTTAATGCTCTGACACTCCTTGTAATGTAATGCCCTTTGATTTTATAGTCTGTGAAGGCTTAGTAATTCCACGTGTTGTAATGCCTTGTGCTCTAATGCCCTGTCAGTTGATGTCCTGTGCTGTCATTCCCTGTGCTGTGATGCCCTGGGTTGTAATCTCATGTCCTTCAATGCTTCGGTGATACCATTCTCAGTAGTGTAATTAATTGTGCTGCAATGCCCTTTCAAGTAATAATATCGACTGCTTTCCGAAAGTCTTTGGTGTAATGCTATGTGTTTATACTTTATTATCTATATATAGCGTTATTCATGCTAATTGCATCCCATAACGCTGTACAGTACATTCATTATTATTGGTGTGATGCACTGTTGTAATGTCTTGTAATGCACTGTACTGATTGTCCTGTGGTGTACTTCCCTTTGCAGTAATGCCCTGTGTTCTGTCTAGTCTTTCTCCCTGTGCTGCATACATTCTATAATGCCCTGTGCTGTAATGCCCTATCGTATAATTCCAGATGCTGCCATGCCCTGTTATGCGATGGCCTGTGTTGTAATAGCCTATGTTTCCTCATCCTCAATTCTCTGCTCTGTACAATGATGCCCTGTTCCGTACAGTATAATATAATGTCCTTTTATGTTATGTTTTGTAACATTTTGTTGTATCATGCTCCATAATTCCATGTGATGTCATGTAATGCCCTGTCATTTCCTGTACTAAAATACGCTGTAGTGCTATTTAATGCCCTGCATCAGAATGCCCTGCATATGCCACGGAATATTTTGACATTTTCTGCCCTGCCCTTTTCCCTTTATACTCTTTTGGTCTTTCGGTAAAGTCACGTAGATAGAATGTGATGCCCTATCATGCTCCTTATGCTTAGTACTTGATTTAAATATGTGTTGCCCTGTGCTCTCCTACCCTGTTCTGTCCTCTGCTGAACAGTCCTCACCAATCCTACTCTTCCCTGTCCTCCCATTACATGTCTTGTGCTGCCTTTTCCTTACCTATAATGCTCTTTCATAGTAATGTTCAGTGCTGTACTGTGCTGAAATGCTCAGTTGTTACCTCTGCTAGGCCCTTTCCCACACTGGCTTACACTGTCTTAAAATTATGGTGTCATATGCTGTCGTGAGATCCTCTTCCTCATGCTTTCAACCCTGCCCTATAATGCCCTGCATTTTAATTGATGGCCTGCCATATTTGCTGAATGCTCTGCCTTGTTCCACCTCTGTTTGAGGGCCTTTCAAGCCCTCCCTCTCTGTCTAATGGGTTCATGCCATTTTATGCTATGCAGTGTCCTTCCCTGTGATGTCCTGGCTGGTGATGGGCCTTCCTGAATTACTGTACTTCGTTCTACCCTCTTCTCAAAAGCTCTTTCCAGCACTGCTTTATTCTTGTTCTGTTATGCCATGCCTTGTATTGTACCTATCCATCAACTAACCAAAACCTTAGCTCACATGCCCTCTGCTGCCCAGCCATTCTTTGACCTGTCTAGTCTTGCAGCTTGGCCTGGCAGTGGAGGCATTGTTTTTGGGATGACCTGGCATTGGAGAGGAGGGGACAGTAAGGGAGCAATGGTTCCTGCTGCCTTGGTTTGGTCTTGGCAGGGCATCAGAGAAAAGATGGCGGCCCAGCCACGTCCTGACCTTCTCGCTTTGCTCATCATTGCCCAATCTTGGCTTGCCTGAGGAAGTAATTAGGAAGTAAAAGGAATGAGAGACTGAGTAGGAAGCATGGTTGGGCTCAGTTGACGGAGGAAAAAGGCGAAGGACAGGGATAGGTTACACTGGCCGGGTGTGGCTCAGGAAGTGATGGGAATAGGAAACTTTGGTAGTGAGCAGTCAAGGGGTTTAAGAAGAGGGAAGGTTAATTGTTTGGCCACCACTGGCCAACCTTGCCATGTCCAGCTTTGGTTGAGGAAGTTGGGTTTTGGCACGGTGTTCTTTGTGGTTAGCAGGTAGGGTTTGCTTTTGGAAAAGAAGTGTGTATGAGACAAGCACCGTCAATGCATTTTACACAAATCTAGCAAGGATCTCGAACTGCACCCCAAGCTATACTCCTTTGTTCGGAAAGCAAACCCATATTCTTGCCTGGTCATATATGAATGTCATCTTTCTAAGTGACTCATAAGATTTACATTGCATTGTACTTCCAAGAAATTGAGAAAATTTTGCATGTGCATTCACTGGCAGAGTGGGCTGTGTATTGCTTTGGATACAATGTGTTCATGCTCTAGAGTCATAAAGTTATACTGCTCTAACTTGATTTGAAGCTTTCATGACTGCAGGAATTACCGGTACTCTTTGGTTCTTTCGGTAAAGTCACATAGAAAGAAAATAAATTAAATAATCGAGTACGACGTTTCGATTGCAACGCAAGCAACCGTCATCAGGTAGAACTAAATTTGAGAGAGAGACAAAACACAGCCACAGAGACATACAGACAGACACACAAGCAGAGAGAAACAACACAGACACACAACATAGACACAGTGTCTGTCTCCGTGTCTGTGTTTTGTCTCTCTGTCAAATTTAGTTCTACCTGATGACGGTTGCTTGTCTTGCAATCGAAACGTCGTACTATATTATTTAATTTATTTTCTTTCTACGTGACTTTACCGAAAGAACCAAAGAGTTATACTGTTTTGTTTTAATCACCTCATTAGCCAAACAGGTAATACTATTATGCAGATCATTCAATTATTTTTCATACTGTAAGGCGGTGGTATTCATGTCTAGGCCTTGTAAGCCCATGTTGATGAGTGGTTTGTTCAAATTTCAGTGTATTGTATATATTGTGCTTGAGATAATTAAGTGTTAAGAAAATGTGAGCGTGGTTTGGACACAATGTGAGGAAGAATAATGGCTGGTGAATCCGGCTAATGATGGAGGGATCAGTCCTGATAGTGTCTGCCATGGAGATGGAGCATTGAAATCAGGTCATTTGAAGGTGCTAAATGAAAGCAGGTGGAAGAGTTAAAAAAAGTTGCATATTCAAAACAGCTGCCTATTAACAATATATCGCTATTTTATTTGCCCCAAATGCTGCCCTTGCAGGGCAGGCTCATCCGATACAGCAGCTGTGTTTATGCTGGGCCACGGAGCCCCAATTTCAGCCAGCTCAAGAAGGCGGGGTTGCATCGTTTAATCCTGGGTATGGAGGGACTCCGTCATATGTGCGTAGAGTGCTGTTGGGTGTGGTGAATGCAGCCTCAGGGGTGTACACATCCTAAAGCGTTGTCGGTTGGGTTGACATCCCAATAGACTTGTCTGTATATAACTTATTTGTTTCTGTGCAAATATCTGCCTAAAGTTTTGGGTCCACGACAGGTACAATTTGTAATTTGTCGCTTAATTTTGAAACCTGGATCTACCAAACCATGTCTTAGAGTTTTACCCTCTCTAAATTTCAAATTGGGTGTACTTTGAGCTGTATAAAGTAATCCATATTGAACACAGGGTTAAACCCAGAGACATAACTGGTTTATCTTCAGTCTGCAAGTGACATTGCTTAATAAATCTAACTCTTTTTCATCTGATTCCTGATGCTCATTCCTTTGATATTGTTATATAACTACCGTATGTTTTCGCCCTTAGTTTTATCACTAATGAAAGGCACTTGAGCTGATTCATTGTTTTATTCTAATTCAGGTGTGGGGGCGCACACGCCTAGACAGCACGTGGCAGCATCCAGAATGTAACAGGACATATCCCGGTCCCACTCCTAGCTGTCTTTTGAATAAGCCACAAGGTGATTAGTTGTCTCCTTGGTATCTTCCACACACCAGGTGTCTGAGCAGAGGTAGTCTTATATACAGGATCAACGACAAAAATAAAACACATGATGTTCAAAAATCCCATAGTTGGTATTCTCGCATGTAGACAAACTTCATTTTGCTTTCAGATAATCGTCTTTGGATAGCCATGAAGTTATCGCATTGGTTTCTGGAGATCCTACAGACACATTTGCTTTACAGTGCTCTAAAAAAGTTGTTCTTAATCTTACGATGCCATTCCACATGGTTCTGCTTTGAACACAGAGGAGCAAGTTTGCGAGTCGAACCTGTCACGTCGCAAGTGTTGGTGTGGTGTTAGGAGTGTGATTGACGCAATTCCCTGTTAATTTTTGTCCAACCAGTAACTGTAATCATTAGATTAAAAAATCAGCAAGTGAATTAAACCTAATCGACAACAAATTTATGACAGTACGGTAGATTCCGTTTAAAATGTATCTCCACTTGATATCGACCTTGTCTTAGTGATTGATAAGCTGTGAATATGTTGTTTCTAGAGCAGTCTCAATACTTTTATTTCTTATATATATTTAACAGTTAATT
This sequence comes from Lethenteron reissneri, assembly GCF_015708825.2. Classification (NCBI taxonomy): domain Eukaryota; kingdom Metazoa; phylum Chordata; class Hyperoartia; order Petromyzontiformes; family Petromyzontidae; genus Lethenteron; species Lethenteron reissneri. The sequence goes on from NC_083782.1 coordinate 11,087,014, forward strand.
TAATGATTTTCCAATTTTCTCACCAATAATGGCATCCGTGAAAAAGACGGGTGCATGCTTAACTTCTCGTCCATATACTGTAGCAAAGTGAACTGCCTCATTGTGTAATAATGCAGGAGGAATGTAACAGGTATTCAGTCGCCTTCAAGGGTCTTTCTAACAGCCACTGCACTTCACTTCTGTTTGGCAGATGAGAATAAAGTTTGCACGGCATTTGTCGTCTCTATATGTTGTTTCACATCGCCGACTTTTTGAAGAACACAACGTAAAATTTCCCTGCATATACGTCGTTTTTTTACTCATTTCAGCTGAGACGTGTCAAAAACATGCGGTTAGCGCGATGCACTACGAGCCCGGCAAACTGACTTCGATTCCCGCTGACGGCAAACACCCTTGACTATTGTCGTTTTCGATGATCATTTTCGACTCGGCTCAGTTGAACTCTGCTCTGGGGTGGGTGGGATATAGATGTACTGTACAACTTGTGCATGCGCCGCCAACTTCTTAGTCACATCGTGTTCTCTCGTGCGCGTACGAAGTTCTCATTGTAATCGGCACGGGCTTTTTCGCCAAATATATCGTCGCAACCCTTCAACACAACTCATCAACTCAAGGTAAGATCATACAAATTTTAGGTTAAGGTAAAATATATTTAAAATGCTGTTTCAAATTCCGTGCTTTTTTTACACGCTTTTATTTAACTCACTGTTGTTGTTGTCGTCGTTGTCATATCCTCAAATCTTGTAACTTAATTTTAACCTACTTCCTAATATGGTATCGACTGCAATCTTGGTATACTTATGTCATAATGATGACAATACTATATTCTATCATTTAAAATAAATAAAATATTTTAAACCATCTTTTTTATATGTTATGTTTCGCCTTGGGTCTAATTGTCCACGCTCAACTCACGTTGCCTGTAAATCAACACGGTCTCTTGCGTTATGGCAAGCCTCAGGGCGACTTCCTTGAGTCGTGGAGTTCTGCCATTACTCGTACGATACATTTCATTAAAGCGTGTTTAAAAAAAAAGTATTTTTAAATATTACTTATTACACTAAAATGTCATTGTATAAAAATGTCACAAATACATTTTCTATAAAAAAATGAACTTTTCAAGTGTACAGGACTGCTTCCAAACGCTTATAAAAATGGTTTTCAATTAAGTGTTTTGAGTGAATTCTGTTTTAAGTTCTTGAACTTAGAATTGGTTATAAATGTGTACATTGTGTTGTATAGTACACGTACTGTACATGTAAAATACCTGTTTTTCTGTACATGTAAAGTACGTATTTTTATTGCTAGGTATGAAACAACATTTCCCAAGTTAGGGTCTCTATCTCTACCTTATTCCATTGTTTCTTACGGGAGAAATTGCCCTGCTTTACGTCGCATAGGCAATATTTACGCTCCTAAGGTTCCTATCCCCCGTGATTAACATGTTTTCCTATGGGGGGAAAGTCCACTTTATACATAGTTTCATTTTAAGTCAACTTTCGGGTCCCTAACCACAACGCTTGTTGGGGACCCCTGTATTTGTTGAACAAGTTGTGTTCACTGATCAGAGACTATTCACCATGAGTTTATCGTTTAACTTGATTTTATCTCTGGTGTGAGCTAAGAGTTTGATTGAAGGCCACTGGCCTTTTGAGCCCTTTGTATTTCGATGTTATTGTTTTGTATCATACTCATTGAAAATTCTGGGGGCTGCCTCTGACAATAATAGAATTTCTAACACGCACAATATTTAATTGACTTAAAAGACCATGACTGAATTGAGGAACCAGTTTCACAGTTTCACTTAAAAAGTCAGGTGAAGAGGTGTTCCTTTGTCTCTTAGAAGTAGTTGTAGAATGAATGGTGCGAATGTGCAGCAAGATGGTGTTCCAGACAGCGGGAGCTACCATGGAGTAACAATGCCTGGTCGTGACGGTCCTGGACATTGCTGTAGAGAGATGGTTGTGAGTTGCACTGCAGTGCGAGTTCTACCGTGAGCTATTGTCCAGGATGACAGGAGTGAAGAAATATGACTGAAAGTTGAGGCGTTGTGGCACAGGCAGGCAATCGTGTAGAGGACTGCCGGCGATGGGAAACTAGTGGAGGGAGGTGAAAGAAATTTTTGCCAAGGATAACAAGCAACGAGGTTGATGTGGGCGAGATGGTTTTGCAACCATAAGAGTTTCATCTTCTTGGTTCTTTCGGTAAAGTCACGTAGAAGGGAAATAATAAAATAATAAAAATTAAACATAATAAAATACAATTCTCACGACGTTTCGGCTACAACGCAAGCAGCCGTATATTGATGATACTGATGTAGTTTTTTACGTGGTGGTTTAGCTGCTGCAGCTCCTTACTATTAAAATGCCTTCCCTTTATTACTGCTAACCCTACTCCCTCCCTTTGATGCTGCTAATCCTACATAATGCACGGGCATAATATGACTTTGAACCCCCCCCCCCACCTCCTACGCATTCCACAAGTAGTGACTAATCCCATATCTGCATTTCCCATAAATATGCTAAATTCCTCTTGATATGCAAATTCCTTTGTCAAGGCGTCCTTCCCCCTCCAACCCAGCTTAAATATACGCTGCCAAGCTTGGTGGTGCTCATTCAGACGCTGTCTTTCCGACAGACCTGTTCTTCACCTGAGGACGGCTGCTTGCGTTGTGGCCGAAATGTCGTGAGAATTGTATTTTATAATGTTTTATTTTTATTATTTTATTATTTCCCTTCTACGTGACTTTACTAAAAGAACCAAGAAGATGAATCCCTGCAGTCACGAAAGCTTTAAATCGAAATTCATGAGAGTTTCTTTAGGTTACTTGACGAAGATCAAACAACTACGGAGTTGATCAGTTACAACCTGCCAATTATTACAACATATTTACTCGAAATAAATGATTCTAAAACACAGGATTCGATACATATGTCATGAAGATGAGAATCGTTTTAATTGAATGGTTACAGTTCTATATCAGCTTACATTGCAGTACAGGTTTATTTGTGGGTGCTGCCATGGTGTAATGGTTAGCACACTGGACTTGCATATTGCAGGTCACCAGTTTAATCTCCTGATGTGGCAGTTGACAAAATGGGCATGTTTCTTAAATCCCCAGGCCTCTTCCCACTCAGCTGTATAAATGGCTAGACTGCGGCATATTGCATATAGAGGGGTAAAGTGTGGTATTCTCGCCTTAATGGGCCAAATACCGTCCAGGGGGGCTCTAGAACTCCCTCTAATAGATGCCCTTCTGCCAGCCTGGCTGCACCTTTACCTTTTATAGCATGCATAGTTGGATCCTACGAATTAGTTTGTTTTTCACTTCAGTAAAGTTAATGCCTTAGCTTACTGAGTGGATCTGCCAGCACGACCCAAGAGTATATTCCGTTGCTCAAACTACTGTGTTCAACAGCTGAGCAGTCTGCACCAGAGCACTCGGTGTGTCAGGCATTTTTTAATCTGTCAGAGTACCAAACTAGTCAAAATATAGTGCTAAGCTTATACATATTTGTAACTTTTAGAAACAAATTGAAACTTACATTTTATTAGTTTACTCTTTGTATGTAAGTAACTTAAAACACCTTTTTAGTGAATTTAACGTTTTCACTTTATTTTTGTATCCATCATACTTTAATACATAATAGCTTACAGCCCTTAATTCACTGCTGGATGAAGGTTGTTGGGCATATGGATTGTTTGACCATGCGTACTCTTGCTGGTGTATCCTTAAATCCCTATCTGGTGTTCACTCAGCTAATCCTTCTGCAGTCAATAAAATAAGTAACATTTTGTGGATGTCCTTTGAAGTAGCCGGTTCCTTTCACTGACAGAGATGAGTACCACACCTTTGCTCATTGAGTAGAGAGGTATTGAGATTGTTTTTAATGAACAACTTAGAGATTATGTGGCTAAAGTTTTAGAGCATGAGCTTACCGATGTATATAAATGCAGAACACAATTAAAATATGTTTAAATGTATATATGTTAATTCTTATGATGTTTTTACTCTGCCTACAAAGTGAAATTTACTTTACGCTAAGTAAAAACTGCTGGTATGTCAACCTTCGGCAACTTTACCTGGGTTTTTAATGCACCACACTGTAAATCGAGGTCTGAACCATAAGTCAGCCAATCTGTCAGATTGTGAAATGACTGCTGGTTCAAAAAGGGCCATTGCTTAAATCAGTACCCTACTGTATTTTTTGGTTTTGTTATGTCAGATGTGCGAGTGTTTTAGATCAAGTTTTAGTAACCCTTTCATTTGAGATAATTCCGACCGGCTGCGCCTGAACTTTTTCGGCAGGCAATGCAGCTGGCATGCCTACCCAGACCTGCGGCATTCGCCAGCATTAAGTCACTACTGAGAGAGTTTACAGAGCATTAACTGTACTGGTAATGTTACTATAAATGTGCTTCTTAAGGATGCATTTGTGCCTGCATTAACCTTCTTTATGTGGGCATGTGCTGCACTGCTGTGGAGCCACCGTAATTGGCCCTAACATTGCAATGTCAAAGAATGTAAACATTTAAATAGCTCTGGTATGTGCTTTACGACCACATCCCAGACATGTGCGAAACTATTAGCTTTGTTGGCATGTTTTTATTAATTTATTGTCAATTGCAGAGCAGATAAGTTAGAATTGCACGTCTATTTTTAGCTTTCTAATTGATAGCAGAGACTCTTTAAAAAAAAACTCCATTTTCAAAGTTATTGCTGCACTTTTTTTCAAAGCCATGAATTGCCTCGTGATTGAATTACATGCAGCACCCGTGTATGTTTACACTCCCATTTATTTGCTTGTGGGAAGTTTAACTGTACACTACTGTACTACTTGGACGGTCGGGTCTGTTTATCATAGCCTTCTTTTCTCATCTGGCTTGATGCACATTCTTGTGCCGCTTAAAATAGACCCAGCATAAAAATGTCCAGTTAATAGTTTCATGGTAAGCCCCTTCTGTAACTTGGGCATTTAGCACGGTCTCATTTTCGCAGGATTCTTCAGAGGTGCGATGGAACCAGGCTGCCCCAGAGTTTTGTGTGTCCCCACTGTGGGCCTAATTTGGCATAGCCCTGCTATATCCATGCTCAGTGCGTACTCGAGGGCATGCCTGCAGTGCAGTGATATGCCCTTCTATCCAGGCCGACCCTGGAACTGGTCATGATATCACGTAGTCACCACAGCAACCGTACACTTTCTCCGTGACGTCACTCGCCTCACGCAACCACCCGGCCGTGGTGGTATTAGAATGTGTAATAAAACTGCATGATTATACTATTTTAGGTAGATTTATTTTCACCCACATTTCGGCCCAGTGACAATGCTTGCTGCAAGAATCGGACAAATCTACAAGGGGTAGAGGACAGGAGTTGTTTGATCTTGCGTAGGGAGAGAGGGAGGTGGTCATGTGTGGTATGGATACATTGAAGTTTAAATGAAAGGGTGAAAACGTTTCAAGTGGATTTGAGTTTGAGATATCGAGAGTAGATGTTGGTTATGGAGGTGTCAGATTTTGTTAGTAATTTAATTGTAAAAAGAAGATTAACGGATGGAAAAAGTAGAGCACTCATAGTAATAACTTAGATAAATTTCATCCAGCCATTGATACATCATGGCTAATGTATGTTCTCTAGTAGTGGGTTATAATAGTGTATGGTTCTTTTCTGTGTAGGGAGCAATAATAGTGTAATAGTAAGATCAATTTGGTGGGTATGTCATGATACATCGATACACACAATTCCAATACATGCATTTGAATCATGCATGTAAGAACAAAAATACTGGCAAAAATTTGACGAACGATTGATTTTAGAATCGAATCGCAACTCTGAATAATGACAATTCATTAGGTGGGGCTTAACTGTTACACGCCCACAATTTAGTACATTTCTCAAGCAATTTGTATTTCTTCTATTTTCATGTTTCATCCATTCACATGAAGCAGTTGCACCAGATTAACATTGCAGCAAGTTAAAGATGTTTTTCCCCACAAACTTTATGACGTGTGCTTTTTGTCCGCACCGATGATTTTAACTTTTTTTGGAATTCCCAAGCTTAGGAATTATCTTCAACAGTTCCCAACCTTTCTGGTCACCATGAACTGCTGTCCATCCCTTGAGACGTTTCTTTGTGGACCATCAAGCACCAATAACATTTTCTCAATAAAAAATACTCGACAGTGTTCTGGTTTTTTCAATGCATAACAATGACCTTCTTATCTACTCGTCTAAATATTTTGGTAATGGGCATTACAAATATTGTGTTTTGTGAGAAAAATGATTGCATCTGTAACAATTTTCGTGGACCACTTCCCACAGCCTTGCGGACCACCAGTGAGCCACGAACATCAGGTTTGGGAACTACCGTCTGCTGCTTTTGGGTAGTCCCTTGAAGTATTCCTGTTTGCTTTTTTAAAATGTCTCAACAATGGAATCCATGTTAAAAAAGCATTTCAATGTAACCACATGTCAAAATTCAACTTTACAGTTGCATATTTAAAAAAAATGCAGACTAACAAATCATTAAGAACGTTTGCATTTTTTTGTTTGTACCTTTCAATTATGTCTGTCTAACCAAAGACCCTGTTTGGCCCTATTCTCTCCCATGGCTTGAAATAATACTTTTCATCCGTCCATAAATTGTGGATTTGCTGGCTGCATTCACGTTAGTGCTAATGCATGAAATTTGACAAATTTCGGTGACCCCCCCTCTGTGAGTGAAGCATGCTCTAAAAGTATCAACGTTTGTTTACCGGTCGTGCTGGGTTAACACAGGATTGCTTAAAGTATGTAATATTCTGTCTGATGGCCAATGAACAGCAGCTATTACAGATTCAGTTGTCAGTGACTTCGGTAATCAACTGATATAAAATGTAATAAAATTGTCGTGTCACCTTCAGCCTCAAATAATTGATTTTATATAGATGTAACTTTTTAATCTACTGAAAAGTTCACAAGAGTTTACATTTACAGTCAGTACACAAAATGGCAGTAATTTCAGGTTGGGATGGCTATAGATGGGGCTCATCATCGATGAAATGTCGCTATTGGAAAGTAATGAGTGATTAATATAAGAAGCGAGGAGATTTCCACGACTTCAAGGAAAAAGGCAATTTGTTAAAATAATCTGAGATTGGAGGTTATTAGGATGGAGTACGAGATGTAGAAGCCTGGGCCGAGTCGATTTAGGAGGAAAGTGTATTATTTTTAATGAATAAAATTGCTGAAATATAAATTAGTACTATTGATGAAAGAATTTCTTCTCATTATTTCACCTTAATGATTAGAAAAGACATGTTTTATATTTCTACCTATTTGAAAGCTATTGTTGTAGACATTGTTTAGGTCCACTTTAGGAATAAACACACCACATGACTAACATATCCTTCACTGTGTTGGTTTAGTAGTGTGAACGCGTTTTACGTAAGCCAAGGCACGTAACATAGACTAAACTTACGTATAAAATCCTGCCTGAACTCGGCTTAAAACTGAGTGTAACACCCAATGCTCTGGACAAACAACAGTGAGTAGCAGTACAAATGCATCAACTGCTACACTCTTTGACAAGCGTAAGTTGTGTGTGTAAGAGCAGTCCTTGATTATAGCACTAATTGTGTGCTTTCCATGTTCACTCATCCTGGGTAATATTGGTTTGGCTGTAGTCAGTGGTAAGAGTGTTATCTGGTATGTTGTCAATGAAATCACTTAAACCTGTAGACCTGGCTGGCATGGTGGGGCCAAAACAATAAACACTTTGAAGAACTGAGCCAGCACCACTAAGATTCTGAGTTTGAATTCCAGTCAGCGAACTGGGATAAACCAGGCTATCTATCATTATGCCAGGAGGAGTTGATGGTCAATAATTATCAAACTAAAATGTAATTGCAAAAAAATTATTTTGTCACTTCTTCAAACATAGAACCCAAAAAAAAAATGGGTGAAATTTTAATAAAAATTTAAAATAATTTTTGACTTAACTTTCGTGACTGCAGGAAATCATATTCTTGGTGACTTTACCGAAAGAACCAATAATATTCAAAATAATATCAGTTCACTAGGGGTATAGTGATACATTGGGTTATCAATTTTTTTTATTGATTTTTATGTTTTCTGTACATTAATCGAATTGCATGTGTAAAAAAAAATATTTTTTATTTAATGTTGTACGTTCACCTCAAGCTACTAAATTCAGCATTATTAAATACAGTTATTGAACTGAATGCGCAATCCTGAATTCCAACATTGTGACTGGGGCCTGGTGAGAGATGGGGTGGGGGGTGGTGAATCATCATACCCCCAAACCTATAACAGGGCGATGGTAATAAATATGCTTCTTGAAGTAAAATTTTACCAAATCACTTTTCAAATTCCAAGTGCAGCATGGAATCCCTCCATCATGGATAAACAAAATATCCCTGCATACGCTGTGCTCCTCAGATTAACGGGAACATTCCCACGGTGCATTGTGCAATAGTTGCTTTGCATTGGTGTCCACCTTATGAACAGGTGTGGGTGCTGTTCAGCGAGGCTGTGGCATGGCTATAGAGCACTGACCCATGTTCCTGGAAATCACACAGCTGTGAAATAAAGTTCTCTTTCCCATTAACAAAGCCCATGATAACACAGCCTCAGTATTCATACACTAAAAAGTAACAGGTTATAGTTTTTGGGGTTGTATTTTTGAAATAATCTTCACCCAACCATGGAGTGCCAAAGTGGTGTGCAATCGGCTGATACCCTGAGAGTTAACCACATATATCCGTACTGTTTAGTGTGCAGTCTAGCAGTTGCCATATTCTCTGAAATGCCATGCACGTTTTTCCTCTCTACTTGAAAGCAAAAGTTGGGGGTGCATCTTATAATGCCGAGTCGGATTCCATTTATGTGGGAGGACCCAATGAAGTGGCTTCCTGTGCAGTATTGCCCTGGCTGCCATTTATGTGGTAGAGGCCATGTGTCCCAGAAGGACTAGGACAGGGATTGGCAACCAAAATAATAAGAGACATTTTTTTTTATTCGTAAAAAAACCCCTCAATATTGCAAGAGCCGCAACGCATGTGAACACGAGATGGTCCTTAATAAATAATGTCACGAAGCAGTCCTTAAAGAGCCACATGCGGCTCCGGAGCCACAGGTTGGCGACCCCTGGACTAGGATGTCTTTCGCCATGATCACTGGACTGGCTTACAGCTCAGGAGGTATATCAGACCCAGGTGTGTCCATATGTCGGCCCGAGGTGGTAAAGCCGTTGAGTTGGTTAGAGGACACATTTGGCCGGCTTTACCACCCAACTGTGGTCCTTGAGCAGTGGAAAACAATCTCGGTTTCCCGCTGAAGCTTGGGACGAAATGATGCTCTGATCAGAACATTGTCTAGATAGGGGTAAATATGAATTCCTCTCTACTTTATCGCTGCTACCAAAGGCCACAAGGTTCTTGGTGAACACTCTTGGAGCCGAGGCCAGACCAAAATGGCAGTGCTCAATACTCGTAGTATTGACCAAGGGCGTAGAACCTCAGGGTGCATTGACATGTGCAGCTAGGCATCTTGCAGGTCCACTGATGTCATTTTCCCTGTTGCAGGGAGATCGTTATGGAGTGCAAATACTCCTGGAAGTGCTCCTTAAGGAAGATAGCCTTCTTAAATCAAAGATTGCTCTGAATCCCTCTGAGCTTTTTCTGACCATGATAAGTCTGGAGTAAAACTCAAAGCCTTGTTGGTGGGTAGCCACGTATGGAATGGATTGGATGTTCATAAGCCATGAAAGTTTCTGGCGAACCCCTGAGCGAGCTCTGAATTCTCCGGTGGAGGCGAAGGTTGGATCCACTGAAGCGCAGAAGCTCCTAGAAGTTGAGCTTGTAGCCCTGCTCCACCACCACTTTAACCCATACGCCCATTGGCGTGGGCGCCCACGCCTCTGTAAACCCGGCTATATGCATGCAGGAGACGGGTTCCGGCAGCTCTCCTTGGCACCGTCAGTATTACTGACACTTGTCTGCCGAAGCGGCTGCTTCTTTCGTCTCGACTCTCCTCAACCAGTGACAGCTGACAAGTCAAGTTTTGGAACAGGTTTTTATTTTGGCTTGGCAGCACTGTGATCATAGTACTCAACCTGCAATCTGAATGTCACCATTTCATACACTGGGTGGGGGCTCCACTTTTCCCAAAATTACTTTGGGCTCGATAAAAATGACCCGTAAGAACACGGGTGCCAATCCCCAAATCTTGAGAAGCACCTGTCACATGACATAGCATGGTTCCCACCATGGACTTGGCATGATTAGCTCTTCTGCCATGCCCATGGGAAACGTACTGTTGCTTTGGTGATGGCGCAGTGGGGGTTTCTGAGCACTGTAGTCTACTCCTGACCACAGCACTTCAGCTATAGTGGAAAAACGCACGTAACCAACTCAGTAGCAGCCTCGCTGCCCAGGCTACTTTTGTCCCAATGGGATTGCTTTTTTTGCTTCAGTGTTATTTATTGTTTTGTATCGAAGTCGTGCTGTCCACATACATGGATTGAATCAAATTATTTGCCTTGTATTGTACATGAGGATGCTATCCTGGTGGAATGGTGAGCACACTGGACTTATAATCCAGAGGTCGCCAGTTCAATTTCATCTCCTGGCACGGCAGTTGAAACAACTTGCAGTTTTTTTTATTTCGTCCAGCTCTGCCCACCTAACAGTATAAATGAGTAGGCCACAGTTCATCAGCGTGTCACGTGTGGCAGAGTAAGATGTGGGTTCTCCATTCTTGTCCATGACATCTGCCCAGCGTGGGAGAATATGTATAACACGTAGGCTTTTGCGACCAATATCATTCATAGGTTTTTTGGGTTAGATCGGTTGGAGAGCCAAGCCACAACATTTACAATCTGAGTAAGACGTTTCGCCAATAATTACAACTAGCTTCATCAGGCGACAGCCATATTTGTGGACAAAACTTGCTGTTTCGTTCTTTATAGAGAGGCTGTACTAGTGACGAATTGGCATGTTTTGTTTACGTGACAACCCTTACTAGTTGGCTGTGTCGGGTGGTGGCGGGTTTTAACGACCCATTTATATATTTACGTGAACTAACCCAAAAAACCTCTATTATGGAGAATATGTATGTTAAAATTAATTTTCACCGTATGTAGCCAACCGTGCTAATCAGAGGTACGGAGAAGGAAAACAAACAAAACACAAAAAAACTTATAAAGAAATTAGTTTTCAATCTAGATTTAAAAGTATATAGCTCCAGTGGCTTCTAATATCGGAAGGAAGAGCATTCCCAACGGCCACAGAAGTGTATCTGAATGCGCGCGATGCAGTGACCATCTTTGTTCAATGGCTAGGGTAGGTTAAATACCCACAAGGAGGAGTTCATCTGAACTTCCTTGAATGAAGCCCCTTCTGCCATCAGTTGTGTGAGCATATAATAGCTGGCCTGCACCCTCACGTACTGCAGACTACTTCGTCTCTTTCCACTTGCTCTCGACCTACCCGCCTCCCTTAAGTTTGCCAAACTAATGTTTCCTTCTGAACCGTGCTGCACATGAAATTCGGTCTTATTTCAATCATGTATTTTAATTTGGCAGAAATCCAATCATTTGTGATAATATATTCTGTAAATCCCTGTCATTTGTGGATTTTTGGTAGTTCACCTCTGCTTCTGTAATTGACAGCACATCGCAGCAGATTGAAAAAAAATATTCAGACCACAAACCTTGATCCATAGTTGTGGGCAGGGCTAATGAGGAGCTACAGGAGCAGATCTGCATGGAATGCAGAAATACTTTTTTTATGCATCAGCACTAGACACTGCTGATGTGATTTGTTTAGTCGAATATATTAGCAATATTGAGACTTAAATATATCTAAATCTGAAAAAATTTCTTGAATATAGACCCATATGGCAAATTAGCACAATTTGGGTCTCGTAAAAACTCAAAACCTGATAATCCGCAAGTTTATCACGGATTAATTTATCCGTTAGTCATGTGCCCGTGCTTCACTTGTAATCTACACAGCGTCGACGCAAATATTTTTTAATGAATTGAACTAACTTACGCAGTGCACCACTGATTACAGGATCTGTGATATATTATCCCTGTATCAATGCAGTTTTTTGAGTTTTGCTGGATATCATTAGTGCTGGCTGATTACTGTGGTGCAGGTATGAGAGTGTTGTGTGGAATCACTCAGTTGGACACGTTGTTCCAAGTCACCTGCTTACACTTTATTACTCTACTCTTGCACCAGTTGTAGGCACTCCTATCTCTTTCTATACAGTCACTTTGTTAACTTCCCCTATCTACTTTACACCTCGTTGACCTGCATGCGGCTAGCTGTTCCTCACAGCAGTTCCGCACTCACAGCTCCGCACACAGACAGCAGCTGACACAGAGCTTGCACACAGCATCGCTCACACAGAGCTTGCACACAGCATCGCTCACACAGAGCTTGCACACAGCATCGCTCACACAGAGCTTGCACACAGCTGCTCTCCTTCTGCGCCGCTGCCCTCACCTACGTTCCCTCAGACCCACTTACTCGTCCGATCCGGGCGGGGGGATCAACCATCACCCGCCCGTCGACTCGTGAGGCTTGAGGTCCATCCCTGGCTTGAAAGGCAGTGGCGAGATGTCTTCACCTTGGTCCCAAAACCAGAACTCCCGCTCCGCTCTCACACACCCCCTTATATTCTCCTCCCAATTATCCATCTCCCTTGTGTCTCTTTAGGGCCCGGCAGGCTGGCGCCGTCCCGGCTGCAATATACATCCCTCGTGCGCACGCAACGTGACAACCCCTAACACAACTCTATAGTGACCAGTGACCAACCCCTAAAAGACAATTATAAGCAGTGACCATGAACAAGAACAAGGGAATGGTGAATTAACGAAAAACGACGCGTCGCGAATGGGTATGTGCAGCAGGCCCGTCCCCGCGGGTAGAGATGGGTCCGCTTGAGTGGGATGAGTGGTCCGATGAGGGAGTCCGCAGCGCTCCGTCCGTGGTCCTTCGGTCCTCCGGCCCTGTACGTTGCGGGAAGAGTCGTCGAAGCCGTAGGATGGATGCGGCGGGAACCCTCTGGTCCTGTGGCGGCAGTCGATGGCGATGTGTCCTGCACAGCCGCATTTGTAGCAGGTACGGTAGAGGCGTCCGGTCGCTTGGCACAGCCTGGGGCGCCATTCCCGCACTTGTGGGCGCTGTGCAGTATCCCTCTCCTCCAACCCACGGTCGAAGGAGGCACCCCCGAGCGCGTCCGCGTCCGGCCCGATGCGCTGGCCGCCACCGGTGGTTGAGGTCGAGGTGTCTGGATGCCGCGGGCCACTTGCAGGGAGGTGATGTTGTCGTCCTCCGTCACCGCGAGGGTGACCCCCAACTCCCGAGCCACGGAGAGAAGTCGCTCCAAGGCGAGATAGTCCAGTGCTTGGCAGTCCATTTTCGGAAAAGCCGCGTGCTCCAGAGCGAGGAGAGCACTGCGAAACGCCAACGGCGTCTCGTTCTCGCCCCATCGTCGCAGGCGGAATCTTCGACGCACATTCGACGGGGGGTCGTAGAGAGCGGCCATCTCGGTGTAGGCGCGCGTGAGGGTCGTATTATCCGCCTCAGGGATGGCGAAAAAGGCGGCAAGCGAGTCGTCCTCGAGGGCCGTGGGAAGAGCTCAGAGCGCTTCGCCGGGCATCCATCCCACCGAGATGTAGGCAGTCTCAAACCGACGACGGAAGGCCGTCAAAATCGCCCTCTGCAGCTACGAACTGGCGCACCGGCGGCAGTCGTCGAAGTCTGGAGGCGTCCTCCAGCTTGGGAGATGGCAGCTGCTGCTGCGGCGTGGGCCGATCGCGTAAAATGGTGGACGCGCGGAGCCCAGCTGCAGCCTCCGAAATGGCGGCCGGGTCCGGCGCTCCCGACGCCTCGGACCCGACAGCGGCGTGAAGCGCGCCCTGGAGACCGGTGGTCGACACGGCCGTCATCCGCTTGAACAGGTGAGCGGCGGCCGACAGCAGCCTTCCCAGATGACCAGCGACGTCCAGCCAGCTCTGCGGATGAGGTGGCAGGGTTGGGCTCGCCACGGTCTCCTGCGCTGACTGCAACATGTCGTCGGAGCGGCCGCTTGAAGCCCCGGCAACCGGAGCCGTTGGTGGGACGACGTCCTGCTCCACTTCATCGTCCGATGACACAGCAGGTGGGTTTCTTCGTTTCGACGCCGACTTGGACATGACGCAGGTTCGTTGGCACTTCTAACACCAAATGTAGTGTTGTGTAGAATCACTGTCGGACACGTTCCAAGTCACCTGCTTACACTTTATTACTCTACTCTTGCACCAGTTGTAGGCACTCCTATCTCTATCTATACAGTCATTTTGTTAACTTCCCCTATCTACTTTACACCTCGCTGACCTGCCTGCGGCAGCTCTTCCTCACAGCAGCTCCGCACACAGACAGCAGCTCGCACAGAGCTTGCACACAGCAGCGCTCACACAGAGCTTGCACACAGCATCCCTCACACAGAGCTTGCACACAGCATCGCTCACACAGAGCTTGCACACAGCATCGCTCACACAGAGCTTGCACACAGAGCTTACACAGCTGCTTTCCTTCTGCGCCGCTGTCCTCGCCTACGTTCCCTCAGACCAACTCACTCGTCCGATCCGGGCAGGGGGATCAACCATCACCCGCCCGTCGACTCGTCCCTGCCTTGAGCGGCAGCGGCGAGATGTCTTCACCTTGGTCCCAGAACCAGAACTCCCGTTCCGCTCTCACACACCCCCTTATATCCTCCTCCCAATTATCCAGCTCCTCCCTTGTGGCTCTTTAGGGCCCGGCAGGCTGGCGCCTGTCAGGCCATCAGTCACTCCTCATCGCACGTCTCCCTGGCGACACCTCCGGTGCCAGCGTACGACCTCGGACCGACCCCGTCTGCAACTGAATCTCCCATTAAAGAGGTGGCGGTTTCCACGTGCAACCTTACGTTGCACACGCGCACCTGCCTGCCCGCCCTCGAGCACCAGTGCGTACTGCGTATTTTACCATACTACACATGTAAGGTTTGCTACTGAGCCTAAAATCGGTGTCATCATGCGCATATGAATGCTGATTTAGAAAGAATTTCTCAATTAGTTTAATTGGGAAGCATAACAATTGTCGCCCCCTGCTGCTCGAACTTTGCATGACCATCCTGAAATCGTCTTTAAAGTAGGTGAGGCTTTCCTAGGTAAGCGAGTATAATAATTGTGAAGGAAATGTTGCAAAATAAAATTATTGATCACATTTAATGAAAGGTTCGTGATCCAGCCCTGTCTGTCTCTCTTGCCCATCTGTTTCATCATCACTCATAATGAAAAGAGTTTGGAGGAACAAGGTTCACTATTAAATGGATTGCTGGGCAGATCTAATGCAGCAAACAGGGTCAGTGTGGACACCAGTCTCTCCAGTCTTCAAAACCAGTAAACATGTGCATCCATTTCCTATGAGCAAACCTTCACTATTCCACTCGAGTCACCAGGCCATTCTAATTCATCCCCACCAAAGAGCTTCAATTTTAAGGCCAAGGACTCAAGGGCATCATGACCAATTCCAATGATGCAGTTCCACTGCACTTCCACTTCTTTCCGTTACCCTGCAAGGTTCTTGCAGTGGCATCATCACCACCATATGGCTTTACATCTTTCCCCAAGTTACTGACTTCTGGGTGCCATTCTGGATTTGAAGTTTTCGTGACTGCAACGATCCATTCGCTTTGGTTCTTTTTTATTATTATTATTACTTTTTCACCGACGTGACTTTACCGAAAGAACCAAAGAGTTATGGGTGCCACTTCAATGCCTATATTAATAAACTGTTCTCATCCATCCTGCACGTGTCTCACCCATTGCAACGCTCTCTTAAGTTAAATACTTTTTTAAGTGTTCTTTTTCAAATTCTAAGTTGCTTATTCCATCTCTTAATGAAACATATCAATTTACGTGGTCTCAGACTGCATCTAGCCTGGCACATACATCATGGGCAGTTTGGTTGTGAGCAACAGCATTTGTACCTGGTTGTGTCTTTACATTAGGAGGTGAATAAACATTGTTCCTTTCCTTCACTTTGATTGGAAAATCAATACAAAGCCATGTTCTGCTTCTCAGGTTTTTTTGTATGTGTTCCATGCTCTGGTCTGAATTATTTATAAAATTTTAGTCTGTGCTTTGCTATAAATACTGCGTTAATTAGCTGCACACTAAGCCGATAATACTATTTTCTGTGGTTTTAGTTGCCTCTGCACATCCACAATTTTTTCGGCACATATGCACACCCTGATAATCATAGCCTTCAATGAAAATTTGTAGGAAGATAATAATTATTCGATTTTTAGATCGTGCCCTACACACAGAACATCGTATGTACTGAAACTTACGAAATCACATTGAATGGTCCAATATTGTCAGATCTTGGAAGCTAAGCAAATTTGAGCCAGGTTAGTACGGCAATGGAAGACTGCCAAGATTGTACGCTTATTCTGTGAGGTGGCTTGTAGATATGTGTGGGTTTTATCCCCTCATGTGTTACCCCCTCATGTGTGTGGGTTTTATTTGGTACTCTGGTTTCCTCCCACATGCAAAACACGTATTAGTGGAATTGGCTAAACATCCCGATGTAGGACCCTTCAGCCCCAGGTGAGGTTTTCTTTGGTACTCCAAGTGTATTATAATTAACACCCGAGAACCTAAAGTAATATCAGATCGGTGCCCACAATCTATACCCGTGATCTCTGGTGCCAGCTCACTGCTCTGACACTGGCATGGCATTATCTCCCAGAGCCACCCAGCCACCTCCACGGATGAGCAATAATTGATGAGGGGAGTGGAGGGCACCAGTCAGGGGCCTAATCCAGTATACTTCCGGCCACGTTGTGTGAGCGCAGTGCTTGGCGTTTTCCTAAATATAGCATCTGCTTTGCGAAGGTTAATCCCATCGCACAGCTGGCTGGGGTGTGGGGCGGGCAGGCAAGTGGGAGAGTGGGGATGGAGGGGGATGCATGTGCAATCCGAGGATTGATAAAGAGCATGGAAGAGAGGGCTATGACGTACATAATAATCCATGGACCCAGACTAAATATTTCACTTCTGGATAGCCACCTCAATGGGCAAAGAACCAGTGGCACTAATTAAATTGTATTGGCCACGTAAAATTACGTCCGTACAACTAACGTTTGCCACTTCAGGTTGTGCTACCAATTTCCGCTCTGGATCTGTAAGGCCTTGGGGGAAATGGGGGTGTGTGCAGAGTGTGTGGCGTGTCGAGTAAATAATCTGAATTGCAGGGTGCCACCTTACCTAATCAAAATAATGCATCATATCACTGTCTCATAAAAACACGGAGAGTCAGCAAATAAAGTTGCTATACCAAGCATTGCCAGATTGGACATTGTAAAATCGAGGCTGATTTTGATCTTGAATTGAGATTAATAAAGTGCCTACTTACAGCTCTACCCTGTTCCGGCCCTGATTAAAGTAAAAACTAGTCAACGCTTATTGAGTATATACTCTAGTTTGGGTTCAATATGAAATCAATTTACAAAATTTTGCTAGTCCACTGCTGGATGAAACCCTGTCCATGCCATGTTGTTCGAGGGGGCCTGTTTACCCATACTTCACCATGCTGGTTAGTGTGGATTGGTGAAGTGAGTGCCCAAGACCGTATCGAATTTCATTCACCACTGGTGTTTGCTGTGTTTAGGAATCAATTGAACCCATGTTGATGGGTTCATAGTGCAGTGTGCTCATGACTGTCACTGGTCCATCCTGGTGGGAGAGGGGGGAGTCAGCTGTATTTAATAATTAATCCCGAAGTATACTGAATGAGTTTTCATGTAGCAGGAAACCAGAGTATCTGAGGAGAACCCATGCATATGAGAGGATAACATTCAAAGAACCTCACAGATGATTGGTTAAGGTGAGCGTTCGGTATTAAATAGGGCTTTATGTGAGGATTGGAGTCAAGAGTTATGATTCCCAGTATATAATAGGGGATAGAGTTAGAATTCGGGTGTGACTTCGGGTTATAAGTAATGTTTGGGTTGCAGTTAGAACTAGAGTTACTTTTAAGTTTAGGATGAAATTGTACTGTTGGATAGTCAGGAATTATTTTCATATTCAATATTATAAATACAATCCCGTGAGAGCCCACTGATACAGAAAGTACCTATGTGGTTTGCAATAGCTATTATAATTTTTTGTGATTTCAAATGAATTTATTATTTTCACAGTTTACAAAGTGTTAAGTTTAAAATGTAACTGTCATGGCAGTGCTGCCCCCTTTGGTAGTTAATTAACAACCTGTTCACAGCCAACATAGCAAAATCTGGCTTTAGCACTTATTCAGGCACTTTCATTTCCAAAACTATGATATATAATTCTCCGATTTCGAAATGTTTGATAATTTTTAATGTAATTACATGACAAAAATCACAGACTTACAAAGCTTAGAAGTCAAACTCTGTATGTAGATGAATGAACATTGGGTTGGTCCTTATCTCCAGTGATGGAAATACCTTTTTCACATATGAGGGTCATTCTCTCCACAATAGGGCCACTTGTGACATCCAACAAAGTGGCTACTCATTGACCATAAAGGGATGATGGGTTGAGTCAAAATCCGACCAGTATGTGAGCTGGAAACCTTCCAATTATTAGAGTTAAGTACTCCAATAACAGCACATTTGAGCTCCGTAGAAGTAACTGAAACAATCCCTTTTAATTTGCTGTCTATGACCAAATCACCCAGAATACATCCGTTCTCATCAGGTCTTGAAAAATGAGCATGATTGAGCCGAGATAGTGCTTGGATGGTTGACCACCATGCACTTGTCATGGGGCTGTGGGACTAAGTGATGGGCAGCAGAGGGTGGTTCAGAAACGTCTTTGCTGTTTTAGTATAAACACCATCTATATGCAGATGATACACAGATTTATATCAGTTTCAGTCAATCTGATATCAATCCAACTTCCACTCTGTCTTCCTGTTTCATCGCAGTTGCCGACTGGCTCGCGGCAAATTTTCTTCAAATGAATAATGCTAAAGCTCAAGTTCGCTTAGTTGGAAGAAAATCACTTCAAAGCGTCATCACTGTACTGTTAGTCTGCTTGACTCTGATCTTCATGTCAGTCAACAGGCACGGATTCTTGACGAACTTATCTTTTTCTTCTCACATTTCCTTTATGTGCAAACTGATTATTTCCATCTTAATTTCTCGTATCCGTAACTGTCTCTCCGATATGGCTGCAGAAACAATTATTTATGCCTTTGTTACCTACAGGCGAGACTATTGCAATTCTCTGTTATATGGTCTTCACTTGTATCTTATCCAACGTGTACAATATGTGCAGAATGCTGTCATCCTATTACACCCATCTTACGATCCCTCCACTTGCTACCTATTCAGTCCAGAATAACTTTCAAGACTGCTCTGACTGTTTTTACAATTCTTCATGAGCTAGCCCCTGCCTATCTTTCTCCTCTCATTTCAGTTTATTCCCCACCTCAGGTTCTCCGCTCTGCTAAACACAAATTAATTGGTGGACGAGCATTCACATATACAGCCCCCACAGTCTGGAACACTCTCCCACTACACATCTGACAAATGAAATCAATTAACTTATTCAACTCTGAACTAAAGGCCAATGTATTTGTCCTGACATCGGCTGGAAAGTAGGCATTTATATTATTGTCAAACTGGCTCTTAACTTTTTGGCCACTCCACCATCTCTCCAGGAAAGGTTCTCCAAAATCCGGCGAAATGTTGGGATTGTGGTCTGGGGTATGGAGACCGAACGGATTTATTTATTTCTATTTATTTTTTCTTGTTATGTATATTTTTTTCCTCATTATTTATGTATTCATTTCTTTTGCTAAGTAGTGGGGTTTTGTTTTTGTATTATGTGTATGGAACTGGATAATTGCTGTGCAGCGTTGAGGGATCCAATTGCATGAATGACGCTGCCTAAAATGAAATTATTATGATTTATTGACCTTGGTCCTGTGTAGAATCAGTGATTCTGACTTGGCTGCTTAAGAGCCTTCTTATCCCCTTGTCTTGTGCCGATGCAGCCAGCTTCACTGGCATTTGCCACACGGTGGCGCCACGTCTATGCTGCAGAGCCAGCATTGTGCCCTCAGGTTATGGGTAGGGGGAGTAGGAAGGGTAAGACGATACTGAATGAACCGGTCCGGGGCATAGTGTATACCTGCCAACCCATTATCAGTGCCTATATCTTATTACAGACCAATTCAGACCTTATTGATCACCCCGTGTCCTTATAAATCTCAACGTTCATCCTTCAAAGTACCATCACAAGGGAGAAACACAAACAAATAGACAAACACATTTTTTGCCCATATTGAAACGGCTGTCTGCTGTATGGACCTGAGAACTAAATTTCCCGTTACATTAATACGAGTAAACCGTATGGGTTTACATATATGATAGTGGTTTCCATGGAGTCTATGTGCATGTTTGTAACTAATTTGTGTGAAATTTGTATGTCTTTATTATCAAATTGTGCGTGCGTTTGGGAATGTGTGTCATGTGGTTTGTAGCTATATACTGTAATGTGTTGTACAAGGCCAGGAGTAATAGTTACTTAAATTAGCTATTGCGCCAGATGTCGGCAAGTCTAACTTGCCAAGTTTTAACGGCGCAAACTTTATTTATTTAATTGGAAAATGTCACCTGAATAAATCTATTTATCGAACACCTCGTTTGCAAGGGTGTCCAGGGCCTCAATTGACACAACATAAGAAACGAGTCAAGACACATGAAAACATTTTTAATCTACAGGAAACCCTTGTTAATTCGACACATGGGGCTCTCGCCTTGCCGAATTATCCAATATTCCGAATGATGAACAGTGGTACTCCCCAGTGCCTCCTGCCCCACAACGCGAACGTTAACGCCAGCTGCACGCTCCTTGTTCGGCCACTTGTACACTGCACTCTCCAAGTCAACAAACTTTGTGGCCTTGATCCTCTTCTGTACCTTTTTGGAGCTGCTAGGATCCACCATACGCATTGACACACGCATGCATCAATTCTATCCAACACTTTGGATTTGTCTCGCAGACTAAGCGATTTATACTTCACGCCCTTTCTTCTACTTCTTAATGTAGATGTAGACGACATTTCTGAGGATTGGATGGCACAGAGTGCATAAACAAGGTCAAGTCCAAAACAACGTGTCTGCACAAACCCTCACAATGCGCGCCGCCACGAGACCGAGTCTTTGTTTTGGTCGGCGCGTGGCGTCGCTCCACGTGTACGCCGAAATTGTACCATTCGGTATGCCAATTCGGCTCATGGCGAATTACTAATACTAAATAAAAAGCTATGTATACACCGCGGCCGTACCAGAGGACGCCAAAAGTCCTGGTCTAACACCGTTTGAGACTAGGCTGTCTCTGTTGTGGACCAATCCGTTTCAAGAACAATGCATATATTATCAGTGTTTTTTGTTTGCATTCTGATCACAAGCATTGTGGTTAATGCAGATATGATTCCTTGTTAAAGGTTTCAGTTTGGTGTTTTAACATCTTAACACCGTCTTCTTAGTTCTTTCAGTAAAGTCACGTAGAAGGGAAGTAATAAAATAATAAAAATAAAACATAATAAAATAATTCTCACGACGTTTCGGCCACAACGCAAGCAGCTGTCCTCAGGTTGTGGCCAAAACGTCGTGAGAATTATTTTATTATGTTTTATTTTTATTATTTGATTACTTCCCTTCTACGTGACTTTACTGAAAGAACCAAGAAGATGAATCCCTACAGTCACGAAAGCTTTAAATCGAAATCTTAACACCGGTTTTGTTGCCAGAAAAAAGGGGGAAACCTATTATCTTATAGAGTATGCATTATCCAATGCATATATCACCCAATGATTATAGTGTCTGCTAATGATCAACTCGTTATTAATTGTTATTAATTAATAACAAAGTTATTAAATGTGTGGAGTGAAAAACCAAACGTTAGAAAAATTGCTCATAACCACACACTGAATCGGCACCACTATGAGCCTTGTTGCAAAATCTGGGGTTTAGCCACTTGCAATTAGACCAGGTGGTCAAGTGTAGCAAGTCTCATTTCAATCGGCAATAACACAATTATATTACATTTTATTTGTCATTTAATTTTACAGAAGAAACCTACATTTTTTATTTTGATTGCCATGTGATGAACACTTTTTGCAGGGCATGTGAAAGTCTGTATCACAGAGTAGATCATTGGACAATGAAGGGACTTGGGAAGTAGTTGGAGTGATGCTGTAATTTGAGGCCATGAACTGACTCGTGGTGATGTTACATGTTCTCTCTGAGGTCTTCGAATGGAATTTATTTTCGTAACCTACTGAAGACATGATTAGTATGTCATCAAAAGACAATGTAATCATGGTGTTCACTTTTGGTATTGTTTTAGTCAGCATTTTGCATGCATTCCAAAGATATTGTTGTTGACAATTAAAAAATGTGTACTCGAGGCATTACACCAAAAAACATGCACTGCTTCAGAAAAAAATAATGTGCTGTCGTTTAAAAATAGCCTCGATTTGCACGGTGTTTTATTCAGCCCAGCAGGTGGCAGACTCTGATGAAGTGGGATGTTTGTTTCATGGGCTCGAGCGCTGCGCCTGTGCTATTAACCCAATGACCCGAGTTCGATTGCAAAACACGGCTAACATCAGTGGCAAGTGAAATCACAACGGGGCTGCCCCCTCCCCTTCTTTACGAACCCACACTGACCAACATGAGAAAATACACCCACCAGTATGACCACCACGGAGATGAAGTGATGAGAGAAGGCTCGTGCACAAGAGTGAGATGGATTGCGGCGTCGTAACAGCGCGACGGATGCCAATGGCATTGGGAGGCCTTCAGCCAGAAGTGGATACAACATGGATCATTATTTGTTATTTTGTCTGTTCTACGTGTCCGATGTTGGTGTGTCTGTCGTTTTTTAAATTAATACCACTTTGTAGGAGGCCGTTTTTGACCAAATTACCGAGAATGCTCTCAACCTCGTCAGATGTGTGCTTCGATGGGCGACTATAATGCACATTGTCATAACGCTGCGTATCTGCGTTGTGGGCAACAGAGGTCGTTGCAGCAAAGTGTATTGTTGTACTGTACTTGTATGCTTCCACGTCTATGCTGCCCGCCTTCACCAACCTGCGCTGACCAACGTGGTGATGTGACCAACGTGGTGTACAGCCCTTCTGTCAATCACCTGCTCAATGGATTGACTAACGGGCTCAATATACATGTAGAACTGGCAAAAAGAATCCTGATTTATGCAGATGTATTGCACTTGCCAATAACATCTGATAACCCATCAGAATAAGTGTAACAAGCCTTAGGACAACTGTAGAATGACACTAATTTCCCTGAGGTATAACAGGCTGAGTAAACCCTCAGAGAAAGATTTAATTAGCACATTTCCTTTTTGAGTCAAAGTGCTCTTGCAAACCACAGCATATCCTTCCAGATTTGTGCTTTTCAGGGTATTTTATTTAAAGTAACTTTAATCTAAGCAATTACTTCGTCAACTTTTTGGCTGTGGTATTTGAACCAAGGAATCTATACAACGCTTGGGCTAAGACAATGGCCACTTGGTCTTGTAGCCAGTGTAAAAGCTCTTATTAATTACGCACAGATGGAAGAAAGCTTGGCCCATATCATTAACCCCAATAATTGCTGTTCTTCATGAATGAATACGTTTTTATGTTTATTCAGCGCTAGTATTTTTAAATATTTAAACAACAGTAGTTATGTACCTTACCACGTGATGAGCGTGTTCTTTCTGTGTTTTTAACATGAGTGAAATGTAGTGGAAATATTTTTTTTTACGTTAAGGGCATAACCCTGCTCTGTCCTGTTTACATAAATGTATCGATGTTTTGCCATAAACAGGGTCACCCATCCACAGTTGCTGATATGATCGAGGTATTTTTTTCCCAAAATAGAGGTTTTTGTGAGTTGGATTGCATGAATAGAAATGTGTCGTGAAACTTGCCACCACCCAACAGTCAGTATGGTTTGTCACGAACAAAACATGCCAATTAGTTACTAGTTCAGCACATCAGCGTGTTGGAGAGTAATCCCACAACATTTACAATTCGAGTATTGTGATGTTTCGCCAGAAATGACAACCAGCCTCATCAGGCGACAGTCAGAATTGTGTGTGGAGGAATCCTCCTGTTTCAGTCTTCAATAGAGGGGTGAATATCATGTCGTCACTTGTGAGCCAAACAGATGCGAAGACCAGAGGGGGGTTAACCTCGTCATGTAAATTCCATAATCAACGTTTTTGGGTTTAGATCGCGTTATTTATAAATGTTTCGTAACCCTCCACCACCCGACACGGCCAATCAGTAAAAAAAAATGTCACGTTGACAAAAGACAAATAGTTCACTGCTTTAGCCCACCGGTGTGTTGAAGCGTGAAACCACAACATTTACAATTTTTGAGTACGACGTTTCGCTGGTAATTGCATCCAGCATCATCAATTCGCCAGAATGGTGAAGCCTATGTGTTAAAATGTAAATTCCAGTTGACATCTATGATTAGTTGGGTTATTCACAGTTAGTCAACATAAATTATTCCGTGTTTGCCTGTTTAACAACACATAGGGTTTTGCGACCATAGACATGCAATCACTGTCTAATCGCTTGCACATGTCACCATACGTCAATGGTGATTAATTGCGAGCAGCCACTCATAGTTATTGTGATTTTTGGGGCCCAAAAACAGTATAATGTACACACATAATGGGATTACGCATTGCAGCATCGCCCCTTACTTGAAAAGTTTGCATGCTCCTCATACAGAAAGTGTTGGGGCTCATTGAGGCCGTTTTAGGCAAACAAGCGTAACAATAATTTGTTAGGGTGCATCTAGAACCTAGAGTGGAGTTTTGTTGTACAAATCATATGAAAAATAATAAGAATGATAAATAGTGGGTTGAGATATTAACAACTGAATTCATACTCATTGGTTCTTTCGGTAAAGTGACGTAGGTAGAAAAAATAATAGATCACGACGTTTCGATCGCAACACAAGCAACCATCTTCAGGTGAAAAAGAGTTTAATTCATGTATTATTAATATAAGAATCAACTTTAAGCTAGGTATCATTAAAGTAGTCTTAAACTTAAAACTAAATTTGAGTGGCTTTGGGAAAATATGCAGCTTGCAGCAGGACACCATGCTTCTAATCTCACGTGCATCAGTGTTTTTAGAGGGCTCGGTGATTATTGCATAGGTAGTTTGTGTAGTGCCCACGGCTCTACTACATAATTCACATGTTGACTGCCAAGCCCTTTTTTTTTGCCTTGTTCGCATTATTCTCCCCTTGCAGCCAAAATGCAGGTCGAGGGAAACAATGCAACGAGAATGGTCACTAGTGGTGGGAATGTTTTCTCTGAAGTTCAATATTTATTTGCCCAGCGCCATATTTTAGAGACATTGTCACGAGGCGGAGGCCTTTGGCGATGCCTGAATGCAGAGGCGCTGGTGACTTTCAATCTTAAGTTCCAAAGGCTGCACGAAACAAGGATGTGATGAAATGTTTTTGTTCAACGTTTCGTGAGATCGGATGGCTCTGAGGTAATCTGGCAGAGTATTCCACACCGGTGGAGAGGCGACTGGAAATGCTCTGTCGGCCATTACGGTTCTGGTCAGTGGAATCACAGCAAGGATTTGCTGGCTGATCACAGAAGTCTGATCAGATTGTGAGTTGTTCAAACACAGATGGGCGACGAATCTGTCAGAGCCTGGTGAGTGAGGGGAGCAGCCTTGTACTCGATACATTTCTGAATCGGCAGCCAATGAAGACCCATGAAAAGTGTGGTAGAAGTGTCACGATGTGATGCCTCGTGGATGTAAACGTGTGAGGCTGAATTTGCTGTTGCCTGCTGAAGTTACCAGATGATGATCAGCAGCGAATTGCAGGAATCTAGTCGTGTGTTCACAATACTGCAAGCAAGTGTGCTCACAGTCAATTTGTCCAGTACCACCAGTCTTAATATTGCAGAGAGCCCGGATGTGATTGTTCCAATCACAGCAGATGTTTGTAATGCTGCAGTTGAAATTGAGATGTTTGTCAAGCGTTACTCCAATTACCTTTACAGACTCAGATAGGGCACCAATGTGACTGTGACATAAATCAACAATATTTTCATTCGATTCGAAGCTTTCGTGACTGCAGGAATACCTAATTGAAGTACGCTGCCCTTTGTAGGCAAGCATTTAAATAATGTATTATTTGATGATTCGCTTCCACGAAGCACTAAGGCGGTAGCTATCCGAATGGTTAAAGTTATTTTGATTTCTTTCAATTTCGATAGATTCTCTAATTCGTCAAAAACCTCTTATGGATGGTATTGGTCGCGAAAGCCTACGTGTTAAACCTAATGCAATGAATATCACGTCGCGGTCTGCTTTTTGCTTGCAAGTTTCAGATTTACTGCAATACACCCTCCTTGGACGGGCAAAAGGCTCGTGGTTCAGAATGATCCAGCATCAGTCCGTGCCCATACGTCCCTACACCGGTGGCCCGTGTGTAAGCACAGTGCCTTTCAAGGCTCCCAATAGAGGGCATGAAGTTTGTGTTTTTCCTGTGGCCGATTGTGCAGAATTAGCTTCCGACAACACGTTACTGCTTGTGTCTTGATTTTGAGCAGTGTCAACAGGGAACTACCATGGGGGCGCTTGCCCTGTGTGTCAATATTTTCTTTAGTTTGTGGAATATACAGTGTATTAACAGCATGTGTGTTAGTTACGTGGATGAGCAAAAGTCTTGATTTGATTCTCCTGACTCAATAACTGCCTTTTTCTAAGTTACCCAGACACTGCGGAATATTGATCTCGAAAACTAAGCAGAGTTGAGCCTGGATAATGCTTGAATAGGTGGCCAGAATGAACAGGACAGATATTGTTGACTGTGGGGCTATTTGGGTGTTAGCAGCAGGCAGTGCACCAAAATATACTGTTATACAGTACATCTACGCTCTCATGTCTCTTCTCCCCGCCATGACCAACCCTCAACGACGAGCATAATGAAGCAATGGTCTCGTAATCCCCACGACCCCTAGAGCAGCTCTCATCCAGCAGTATATTGACAAAAGTACTGTGCTTCGACACATGCATTTGAGTAAATTATTAATAACTCGCTGGGACTTGGATTCACCATGCCCGGCCGCCTTTGTCTCCCCAGTGA
Organism: Lethenteron reissneri; assembly: GCF_015708825.2. Lineage (NCBI taxonomy): Eukaryota > Metazoa > Chordata > Hyperoartia > Petromyzontiformes > Petromyzontidae > Lethenteron > Lethenteron reissneri. The sequence goes on from NC_083782.1 coordinate 11,114,252, forward strand.
CGATGTTCACACACCACACCAGTTACTCGTTTGAGGCTGAGTCGACCTAAGGGATTCCCAGGACCGGTTCAAATAATCATCACTGGGGTGGCCGTGAGCGGTAATCGAACTCGGGTCGCCGGGTTTGTAGTGCGGCGCGCTAACCACTACGCTACCGCTTCCCCCACACACAAACCCGCGCGCGTCCATGGGTACACAAACACGCGCTTGCTGCAGACACACACAACCTTCAGGGTGCGTACGGCAGTAAATGACTAAAATAATAAAACAATGCTGCGCGAAGAACGCCTTAGACCTGCAACACATTTGTATTTCACTTTACCCGCGATCAGCAGGCACACTCCGTTACGCTGGAAAATACCCACATGGCAAATTTCAAGTTTGTTACATGTCGGGAAGTACGCTAAACATTTTAAACAGACACACATTCACAATTTTCCCTTTTATATATAGAGAGATAATAAAACGCAAACAAGCAATAGAAACCTCATGGGAGCTCCTTTGCCAGTACCAAAATATGAGAATAGGTTTTCCCCTTTTTTCTGGCAAAAAAACAGGTGTTAAGATGTTAAAACACCTTTTACAAGGAATCATGTCTGCATTCACCACAATACTTGTGGTCAGAATGCAAACAAAAAACATACTCTGATAATATATGCATTGTCCTAGAAACTGATTGATCCACACCAGAGACAGCTTTTTTTTGAGCCTCGTCTCAAACGGTGTTAGCCCAGAGGACACCAAAAGGCGTACAGCACAAAGAGAATGCCACTATCAGAGTAATGAGAGCTCGGGGTGAGCATCTTCATCATGGGATCTCCTTTGCCAGTACCATGTTTTTTTTTGTATTTTGACCACACGTGTTGTGGTTAATACAGACATGATTCATTGTAAAAGGTTTTAGTTTGGTGTTTTAACATCTTAACACCTGTTTTGTTGCCAGATAAAAGGGGAAAAACGTATTATCAAGCAATAAAAACATTTGTAACTTTTTGGAAGTAGACACCTTCAAAGTGCACAATTTAAGATACAAGCTACACATATATGCAGTGAGGCCAGAAAGTTATGGAACCTTTTTCAAATCTACTCGCAGCAAATAACTCAAGTAGACCATCTGGCCCCACTAGAAGAGCGCTATGTGGCCCACGGGTGGAGTTGTTTGGCATTTAACATGTGTGAGAGTGTGTGTGGATTTTCACGGTACATCATTTATGGAAACATGCATTCCGACAGGTTAGACCTGGCAGGTAGCCCCAGCATTCTAACAAACATGTTTGTTCGGAAAAAATAAAAAGACTTTGATTTCAATTTAAAATGGAAATCGAGCATAGGGTTTGTTTTGTATTCTACAGAGTGTTTCAGTTGTACTATCAACATGCCAGGAACAGCGAAAATAGAGCTGTATCATGATATAAAACTATCCATAATTTGCTTTGTATTCCTCCATCTCATTTTTATTTCAGGTAAAAAAAGTGTCTCCTCTCATACTAACGCTGTCTTTCCGACGCATTCCACAAGTAGTGACTAATCCCATATCTGCATTTCCCATAAATATGCTAAATTCCTCTGTTGATATGCAAATTCCTTTGTCAAGGCGCTCTTCCTCCCCTAACTCAGCCTAAATATACGCTGCCAAGCCTTGGTGGTGTTCATTCAGACGCTGTCTTTCCGACAGACCTGTTCTTCACCTGAGGGACGGCTGCTTGCGTTGTGGCCGAAACGTCGTGAGAATTGTATTTTATTCTGTTTTATTATTATTGTTTTATTTCCCTTCTACGTGACTTTGCGAAAAAACCAAGAAGATGAGTGGGGCAGCACTTATTTCTATGGGTGGCACTGAGCCAGATCAATGAAATAAATTCCACATTGTTTCTACATTCCCATAACAGTGCCTAGTCCAACCAGAGTCGTACTAATTCTAATAAAGATGACTTAAAGATGAATATCGATATAAACAATGAACAGGTGCAGTTCTAACACACCCCCATTCATAATTTCTAAATAAAGAATATAATAACTTGTTGAAAGCTAACACGGTCTTCATTGTTTCTAAGTGTAATAGAGACTGTATTTCCGTGTATGAAGAGCTTCATACATATTTTACAGTTTTTGTTTTGATGTTTTGAACATGCCTTTGACTAAATCACATGCAATGTGCCCAATTTCATAGAATCTCGGTAGAGAAGCAGACTATGAATCTGGATATTGTTTGGATGGGCAACCACCATGCACAAAGCAGGTGTCATAGGTCACTGCAAGGCTCCATTGTCAGCAGAGGGAAGTGTACCCAAATCCAACTTGTATTCTCCTCTGCCTTCACACATGAAACAGTGTGGTGAAGTATGGTCGCAAACTCCCACAACCCACATGGCATGGGGAGACTCATGCAGCAGTGGACTGATGAAAGGGGCTGTGAAATAAATTGGAGGCATGTTATTGGTTTTTTGGGGTTTTCTTGTAAAATTAGGATATTAACAGATTGTGAAGGTAATTCATTAGAGAACCTGTTTAAGCCAAATTTAGCCAATGTAATTTTGTTCTTTCTGACTGTAGAAGACTTTCGACTACATTTTAGAGTCCACATTGACAGACCAGTGACTAATTATTATAAGAATATAGCACAGGGCTGAGTTAAAGACTGAGTCTCGCTTAAGTCTGTGACATCGGCCAATTTTTTTCTTTCCAAAATGACCGTAGTCAATTATTGGCTTTGAAGATGGTGGCAACACATTAATGCAATATGGCCAAGAGAGCTCAGTGGTGGAACAAAAACACAAGCGACAAAGTTACTGCAGGGGTGCAACGTTCACATAAAGAGTTCTAGGACATTTTTAGGCCAAACTAAAGGTAACATTTTTTTACTTTATCTTTTACCTGTGAAATATAATACTAATCCAAAGCATGGAGTGGACACCCGTGAGGTCCTAGGCATCCACCTGTGATTAAACCGAATTATCACTTGTAGCAAGTTCATAGTCTCAACCAGTCCCCAATAACAGCACAACAAACTGTCATTAAATGGACAATTTTCATAGGGCATAATAAAACAAGGTGTGTTACTTAATAAGGAGTAGAAGTAAGGATTAGAAGCCTTTTATAGTTACGACCGGAAGTTTGGGTGTTAACGTTACAGTAATGTGTTGACTTGAGAAGTGGAAAGTGGTACAGTTGTTTTGCGAGCTGCAGTATAAATCTACTGACCTGAGTCCAATAGTTGGCCATGGCGAACATCAGTAGCACTTGGTATAAAAACTGGTCCTGCTTTCCCCTTTCCTCACAAGCCCATACTGGACAGCGTAGTGAAGTATGGTAAAAAAAAACACATTGACATGGCATGGGGATTCTTAATTGGTGGATTGTGAATAGTTGGTATACATTTATTTATTAGCATTACTTTAAAAGTCGTTTAGTCAATGATACAAATGTAGATTTATGTTATAACTTCACACCATTCACACAGCCTGAATAAAATTTAGAGGAAAAAGTTGAAAAACATCCTTCATCACACATGGGAAAACCATGCTTCTGTGTGACAAAATGTTTCCTGCGAAGCACAACCTTTTCCTGGTGTTCAACCATCCCGTGTTGTCAGTGGTAATGTTGACTTTCTCACACGTGGGTTTGCCGACAGCAATCGTCGTGTGCAGACTCTAAAGTCGGTTTGAGCCGAGGTCTCTTGTGCATTGCACACACGCATGCTCACGCCTGCCTGCAGGATTGTGGAGAAAAGTCCTTTATTTAGGAGCAGGTGGGAGTGCCATGAGCCTCAGCTGCTTGCTTCTAGGGGAGACTTGGGTATAAACATTACAGGAACATGTTGAGGTAACAAATGTGCATGAGCGTGGGATGGCAAGGATAATACAGGTGGATAGCATGTCGTGCATTTCACAAAATGATGTCTTCTCTTTGCCCCTTGTCCAGCCACTGATAAATTAATTAAAATCATTCGTATGCTTGGTATTCTCGCCATTTTTTCGTATAAGGATATCACGACGTAGCCACTTTTTCACAGGCCTTTATGAGTTGTTGCTCTGGAGACATGATTGGTAGTGATTTCGGGGCTGCGTGAAGGCTGCCAACTTCCACTCACCAGCCTACACCATGGTGTGGGTTAAAGGAGATTAAGCTTACAAGAATCATGCTCTGCTGCAAAACACCATGCTTGGTATGGACGATGCGACTACGTGTCCCCATTTGGGTGACAGTCAGCTCACTCCGGTTCCTCAACCACGGAGCTACCAAAACGCTCATTACTTGCGCCGACACTCATCAACGTCGACACAAGCAACATGCCATGAGCAAATTAACCCGAACGTACATATGCGGATGCCATTGTCCTGGCAAAACAAGCAGCCACCTCCAATGACATCGAATCCACCTTGAACTGGGACCTAAACACCATTGAGGGATTTTTTCAGGAAATGGAGGCTCAAGCCAAACCCCCACATTACAACTCACTGCTTTTCATCATGATAACAGAAATGCTTAGCGCATCCTGAAATTGTTCTTTTGCAGCAACACTGCAACATTACCCCTCTCTAAACGAACTAGGAGGTAAGCTGGACAACATGGTAACTTTTCCATAACCATTTGAAGAAGGTAGCCGCGAAGACGAAGACAATGGTCAACTGACAAGCACGAGTTGGGGAGCATCGACATCAGTAGAACTGATGCTGATGCATCAGAACTGATGCTGATGCATCAGAACTGATGCTGATGCATCAGTTCTGCTGATGTACTCCGTAGTTGAGTCCTGGGCACCAGTATGGATCAGACCAAGCCACACTCAAATAACACTATGTAACACAATTTTTGTTCCTGCGTAGTAAGTGTTATTCCGTAATTGCTTATGCCTAAAAAGTATATAAAATGGCGATTATTCCCCACAAACTTTGCTTTTGTGACCGGGACAGTGATGCTTTGAAATGTACCTCTTTTCAATGAGAAATCGGGCGAATTTGTGTCTTTTCGTTCACATAAAGTCAGAAACAAACAACATACGAATCAAATTTAACATGCAAAAATGACGACAAGATTTAGAAGTGAGTAGTTTTTCGAGATTTACAATTTTCACGAATCAGCCCCCAAATGTAGTCTCCCATCATGTTCTCGTTTTACTGTCCTTGGTAGCGGCGTTCAAAGTCCAGTATATCCTGGTGGAAGCGCTCGCCTTGCTCCTCCGAGTATGCTCCAATGGTCTGCTGGAATTTATCAAGATGAGTATCAAGGATATGGACTTTGAGGGACATCCTACAGCCCATTGTGTGCCGTAGTTCTTCACCAGAGTCTCAACCAGCTCCACGTAGTTTTCGACCTTGTGATTGCCCAGGAAGCCACGAACCACTGCGACAAAGCTGTCCCAAGCCACTTTTTCCTTACTCGTGAGCTTTTTGGGGAATTCATTGCACTCGGGGATCTTCTTTATCTGTGGTCCGCGAAGACACCTGCTTTGACCTTTGCCTCAGACAGCAAATCTAGATTTGAAAGCCAAATGGAGTTCACAAGAAGTCACAGAGAAACCCCTTGTGAAAGAGCCGATGACGAAAGATTTGGCTCCGATCTGCGAAGCTTTTGAGCTATAACCCTCAACTGCGCCTGCACAAACCATGGCAGAAAATGCAGATACTGGATGCATAAATGGAAAATGATAAAATCTCCGGTGTGCGACGGTGGTCACCCAAAACAGACCATGGAACACATAACAACTCAATGCCCGTTTCATAAACGTGAAGGAGACAGCTCAACAATACACTATGCTACTTCTGACGCAGTTATCTGGCTCGATTACTTCAATGTAAAATTATAGTTTTACTCTCCATCCACATCAGCCATAAGAAGATAGACCGTTAAAGTCTGCAGTTTTACATTGTGGGTGATTTTGCTGTTTGGTTTTACCCAGCTATGTGTGTTTGTATGTTGAACTTCTTTGGCACCGTACGTAGCTAACAGTGATAATCGGCGGTGCGGGGGAAGGACAACAAACTAAGTTAATTTATGAACAATTTCCAAATATAACAAATACTTACTGTGACCATCTCTTTTTCGAATAACAAACTGGGATGTGAAGCACACGACATCTGTTTTGATTACATAGATCCACATTAACTAGGAAGTCTACTGGGCTCAACCGTGAACCTCTACAACAAGCCGCAAGCGTGCTACTGCTTGGCCATGACAGACACTGTCAGTCATCGTTTGTTTTACTCTCCAGTCAATTCTGCTGTAACGCGTGTTTTCATAACGCGAATTGATAAATGTATTAGGGAACACTTTTTATAACGCGGATGGGAATTGGATATAACAGAATTGAGTGACCAGAATTGCGTCGCGTGAGTAGGAATAAGCGGTTGTACGGCTGCCTCAGCATCGCATCACACAAGGCGTTGGGATGCTGCTGGATGCTTCTAGATTCTCCACCTCAGTCTTATTTCAGCCTACATACGCATCTCATGTGTTATCGCGAACTGTGATTTACCCTATATTTATTATAACGCGATTGTTCCACAACGTGGTGTTATTCAGGAACGCAACTACCGCGTTATAGAAAAACAGATTGTACTTTATACCACACTAGTCAGTGTGGATTGGTGAAGCGGGGGTCGTGAGAATGAAACCAGTTTAAACGTTGCGCTGTCCCCTCCTGGTGATTCGACGAGAGAAGCAGTCTACCTCAGCATGTTTCAAACCTGATGAGAGCTCAATGCAATTCATGATCTCTTTTGCAAAGGAAACATGTTATGAGGCGTGTAGTAATTCATCCCATCCACTACTTGATTAATTGCCATGATTTAGGATCATAATTCAACTCAATAGTAATTTTTGTTCTCGCAGTACATAGCTTTAAAATTCCTACGTACGTGCAGCGTTTCACTGAACTTTGCTGTGATGTATTCTTTCACGCACTATATCATTTGTCCATTGAGGGCTTAAGAGTATATTTAAATTGCCGAATCGGAGACTTGTTTCATATCTGCGACCTAAGTTATTATTTATTTCCATAATGCAATTCATAGCAAAGGGTTGTTTTGTTAATATACTGGCCCTGTTATGGTAACATGGCATTCCCACAACTAGCTCAGGGCTACCAGCAGATGAGGGTGACTACAATTCTCTTTTAAGCATGAAAGCATGATAATCATTTAAGTTGAGGATATTAGTAGTTGTGTGGAGAAGCACTTCTTGGCTAAAATCAAGGTGGTACTGATTTTATTGACCCAAGCAGAATGGTGGGTTGAGCCAACCCTCGACCCAGATTTAAACTTGCCTTTTTCCAGTCATGGGATGAGTGCTCTAACCATATCAACACGTGGCTTTTGTTCCTGTATATGCGTTTCCAGCAACTGAATATCTGAAGCAATTTTCAAACTCTCCCTATGTTTTATTTTTTTCTCCCAGTTTTGTTCCACTTTTTCTGTTTGTATCGTGTAATTTAGATGACGATGTTTCTGTTTGAAATACCCAGGGAACAGTGCAACACCTTGTGACTTTAAACTAGCCCCAGTTGATGATGGAACAAATGCTTCTGAATTCATTTGAATTTAGACCTTTTGTCCACACAAAATAAGTATGCTTTTTATATGCCCTGCAATGAGTGTAGCATGGCAAGAAAATAGAATCGTCAAAGCTATAATTTATATGAAGTGAAAATATAATAATTATTTTTTCCCTCCCACATTGCATTGGTCTCATGTCCATACTTTTTGTTGCACGGTTATTTGGTGACTGGGTTGAAACCAATACCTTTCTCCACTTGAGAACCCAGTTTACTCAAAGGTGAAACCTGGTTTCAAACCTCGGCTATCAGTAGCTCTAACTCTGTGTTCTCACGCGATATTCGCCCCCCGAGCAATGTTAACAAGCAACATCGTTGCTATTTATTTATTTTATTACTAGATGTCTTTGGGCAAGAGTGACAGGCCAGGCTCGGCTGTACAGTGTTGCTTTTAAAAATAGACAGGCTGCAAGTGCAGCAAGGAAGGAGGAGCACATTCAGATGTACGGCGACATAACTCCAGCCTGTGCGCCGGAAAAGCGATGCTTTCAGGAGATCACTTTCCTCATTACATTGCCATCGCGGCAGCTTGGAGGTAAAAATAAACAGTGTCTTGCAGCAGGCAGAATACGTTCCCTGCTGCAAATGCAGCCCATGTGTCCCCAGGTATTCCAATGTCTTCAGTCGGCGAGGGAGTAAGCGCGTGCGCGCTGCGCGTGCGTGTGTGGTGTTCTGCTCGCGGGGAGGGGAGTGGTGGGGTGGGCGTGGGTGGGAATGAGCGAGCTGAGCGAGGAGGGAGTGGTGGCGCGAGGCAGTCGTGCGTTCCTTCCTGTGCGCATTCGTTCCCGTGAGCGCTGCCAACGCGCAACCGGCTAAGCCGGCAAGCAAGCTCGTAATCAACCGTCCGGCTCCTCTTTCTTCCACCGCCACAGTTATCGTCATCTTTAGCCTCGTCTCTGCCTTTCGTCGTCCGTTCGCCTGTGTGGTTTGTGCCGCGGGCCCGCTCGGCTGAGCCGTCGGGCCCCGCTGGCAGGGTTCACCGCGGCGGCCGTACCCTGCCAGACTGGTCCGGGCACCACCGTCGACGTTATTTGGGAACCCGGCGTGCGGGATGGACGGTAAGGCTCGCGTCACCTACGTTGGCTGACCCTGCTCCTTCTTCCCCCCCCAACCCTCTCTTCACGGCCTATTATTAGTCCCTTTCATTCGCGGCTCATTCATTAAAAGCGGCCTATTTATAGCGCGCGGTAGGGGTGTACGTGACGAGGGCTCGCTCCTCGCCGTAAGAGACGTTGCGTTTTCGTGTTTTTGCACCGCGCGGTTGGGTGCCACAAATGGCACGTTCGCATGGAGCTGCCTCTCTGTTGCACCGGCGGTTTTGCTATTTGGGCTTCCTTGGCTGAAAATTTGCAGAAGCAATTGCCCATTTCTATCGTTGCTCCCGTGAGCAAAATGAGCTGCGCCTGGCTTCTGCCACGTCCGCCCTGAGAAATGAAATGTCATGAGCAGTCACCTGTGACAGCACCCTCACGCCCAAGGCAGGCTTGCAGTATGTATGGCTCAACTAGAAAAACAGGCTATCACGAGGGGCATGGAAAATCACACTTTTGGTTACCTGTTGCGAGATACACCTGTGGGTGGCTCCTGTGAGACCTCCGTTTGGCTCGTCTGGTGAGTCAATAATTCAGGTGTCAAGTGACTAGCTTAATAAATTCCTGTCTATCACCAAACAGAGCTGGTTGAGAAAATTATTTTTAACAGTCAAAGCCATTTGATGTGTATGTTGTTGATTCATTATCTCTGTTCAATATACATGTACAGTATTCTGTCAGTTCACTGATGGATGCTGCTGCTAATTTTACCAGGTTTCGGGAGAGTCGTCTGATAAATTGTTATTTTTAAAGGAATTTTTACATGCGAGGGAAAACTGGATTACTTTGATAAAAACCCAGATGTACGTGGTCATTATTCTCAAATGTCTTGAGACAGGTTTAGGACCCGATTGCTACACTATCATTGTGTGCTCACCTCCTAGCCTCACAGTGTTTGGGAGTGTAACAATTGCACGTGAACCACCAACCGTTGCCTCCAAAGCGATGTATCAAAGGGGTGCACACCACCTTGTCTGACATAAAGCGACAGCCAGTTTGTGCCTGGTGTCTCCTTTACATGAAACACCTAGGGGTTGAAACAGTGAACACACATGCATGGCGTTGCACAAGCTTACTCCCCCACTGACCAAACATCGGACTGCCTGCACACACAATTGCATGGTATTACCAAATGTTAAATAAAGGTTTAAGGGTCCTAATATTGTTGACACTAGCCTATTGATTACACCTAGCACACGAGATCATTCGTACATGTAGAGGATTCTCGCGCTGTGCCGTTTCCGTTGCTCGATCACTTGCCAGTGTTTAATTTATTTTGCTACTAATTTGCTATTCGAGTTGTAGAGTCGTGCACGGTGATGTCATCGTGACGTCAGGATGCATGGCGTTAGTCATGATGTCACCGCAAGCTGTTTGATGCCACCGATCCGCACACATGCGCGATGGAACTATGGATCACTTGTTAGAGAGCGAGAACAGTGAGTGGACAACACCTTACGCACGGAAATCCAAGCTTATTTTACGAATGCCAGTTATAGCCTGTATGTGAATAGCTGCAAGGTGATGATCCTTTTTGTGAATAGGTTTAGGTTATATGTGACATTGCAACACACATTTGCATGTATGTATGTATGTATGCAGGCACATTACCTGTAGCTGGTATATAAGGTTAACACAACGCAATGTTAACTTTTAAAATTTGTCACACCATTGTTTTACATGTAAGTTGCATTAACAATGAAACACAACTCGCTTGGTGTTGGTTATTCAGTAGTTTTACATTAAAAAAACATTAACCTACGCATAGTCAAACATGTAAATACTGCAGTGGTGCAAATATATAAGGCTTGCTTGTAATTTCAACAAATAATGTTAGTAGTATCTGTATTATAGTGGCTATATTATTTGTTCCGTTAAACGGTGGAGAAAAAATATGCATGAGAATAAATATTCAACAAAGCCAGTAGACTACTCGAATTAATTCTGCATAAATAGCTTTTAAATGTTTTCTGAGTGTAAATCTCTTAATACGCCTCACAAAGAGGGGGGCAGGCTTAGTGTGAAGAAGGAAGTGTTTTTCCTCTCTCTATTGATACATGTGCCGTATTTACATTAAGTGACGGTAGTGCAATTCAATGCAAAAAGATTGAAAGTGTCGGGAAAGGAAAGTGTACCCATTTGTCCGAGAAAGGGCTTCAATGTCAATATTTTCTATTGGCAACAGACTTTGGAACAATTGCCTTCGGGGAAAAATTGATTTCAAAGTCATTCTGGCCAAAATATCGATGTGTGCGTGCGATAGAACTTGTGCACTCTGGGTGAGGGGGTGTCGTGAAAAAGGGAATTTACGGATAAGAGGAAATGCACTTTAGGTTGTACGAGGCGTTGTTTATAATGAATGTTCACAAGGAACGTTCGCAACATAGTGCAAAAAACAAACGATCATAACATTGGGTTTTAGTCCAGCTCTGAAGCAGTTTTCAATATCTGTTGATTTATAAAGTGTGAGAGAGCACCATCTTGCGTAGAGTAAGAGAGATGCCTGTTATAAGTAACAACAGAAATTGTTCCATGTTGGTGTCGTCGGGAGTATTCCCTAACCATGTGATACTCTGCTGAATAAGAGAGTTCCAAGAAATGTTTATTTGCTTCATGATTTTACTGACAGTGCAAGTGGAATATATCTGATGATATAATTTTTTAAACTTGTTTCCTAAACAAGAAAGCTCTTTTTTATATAGGGAGAGTCTCATGGAATAGGTATGTTAAGTTGAGAGGATAATACAGGCACTCCTTGACATACGCGATAGATGCATTCCTGGAAAAGCGCACGTATCTCAAAATGGCATGTGTCAAAAGCTATTTTCCCATAAATAATGGTAAAGGAATGGGTTAGGGGATTTCACTCACAGACATATAATCGCCTTTATTATCCTATCCTATATCAATGCAATACATATACACACAATATAATACTTTAAATTAAAAGGAAAATAATGTAAACTCTAATATAGTTCCTACAAAAATAAAAATGTAAATAAAGAAATACATTCTTACTTGTAACTTCGCCGGAGTTGTGTTGTTGAGCGGATGGATGTAGACGAGTAGACGTTACAGCGTACGATCACAACGAGAGACTGTGAGACGAAGGGGGGAAGAGTGCTGGTGTACACGCAGCAAGATGCTGTACGCACACTATAGTACACTAGTTACCGTACCGGCACTGGCTGCTGGCTCTGCCATTGGGTCGCGGTGCCAGGCTAGGGTGCCACATGTCGCGTTGCGGATGGCATTCCGAAAATGTCCTCACGTATGTCAATAAAATGTCTAAATACAAAGCGGGCGTTGTTCCAAAATGGCATATCACAAAGCGCATAAACGGAGGATTGCCTGTATACTTATGATGCGATGAAGCATCCATGCTGCTGGCTTATCTGAAAAATATAATCTAGACAGTTCTCCTTGGCTGTCCCATTGGTCACTCGTACCCTTTTTCTACTGGCACATCTGAGCCGTGCCAGTGGAGACTCGCCATATTGGTGGTTTTCCACTGGCTATTTGCAAAGCTGAGCCAGAAGCAAACTGAAACTCTGATCTCATTAGACTGATGTCCTTTGAATCTGGCTTTGGACCAAGCAGGGCCAGGAGCGAGCTTTGTCATTCATCACCCTTGGAAGTGGGACATTGATGTCACACGCTCAATGCATGTTATGTCAGTAGAATGCCTTGGATGCTGCAATGGAAAAACAACCTGGATCCTTCTGAGCCACGCCAGGCTGGTTTGGTAAAGGCCCGGCATGGCTCGGTTGTACAATGGAAAAGAGAGTTCTTATGTCTGTGCAATATAAGGATGTACATTGGATGATTCAGCATGCTCATCTTTTTTTCACATTTCTTGTTGCAGTGAAAGAGTTCCTGGCGAAGGCGAAGGAAGATTTTATGCGAAAATGGGAAAACCCACAGCAGGTGAGAGCAAGGCAATCCACACAGCTTTACACACACAACAGCAATCAATGTTTGTGAGCCGCAATGCAAGATGGGTTCCTGATGCTGTTTGCCAACATTAGCACGTTTGGCTATGTATGGTGCGAAATAAGTTCAACACTCATACAGACAACATCGGCACTGGGGACACTCAGGGCAGTGGGCATAGATGGTACTGGCCCCCCACCACATTATCTATGCTGGGCTTAATGGGCACTCACTAACAGCACTCCACCACAGTCTATTTAGGGATGTCAGCCTCCAACGAATGTTTGTGCATCTAAGATGTAAATTGCTATACTTCCAAATATAATTAAGAATACGTTGAATTGTTATTACACCTTAACAGTTGTGAGTTTTTATAGCTTTGCTCTGTGTGAGGTCACTCATTCTCATATGTTGCTCCATATCCTAGAACTCCTTTCCAGCAACTATAAATGCTGTTCTCTACCTGCCGCTATTCAAGTCCATGCTCAAGACCTTTCTTTTTTGCTCGGCCTATAACTGACTGCCTCTGATTCATAATTTGTTCATTTTTGTTAGGTCGTGTAAATAGGTTTGTCGTAAACCCTCCTCCATCTTACACAGCCAGTTAATAAAAGTGTCACGTGAATCAAACGTGCCAAATTTATGACTTCTTCAGGTACACTAGTTTAGAGAATAATCTCACAACATGCAAATGGTTACGCATTTCGGGGGATATTATATCCGGCATCATCAAGTTAACAGGAGCTCAGATCTGAAGTGCCTCGCTATAAAATAATGAGTTGAGATGTGATCATATTTAAATGCTATATATACAGCCCCTTGTCAATCCACTGCTGAATGAAAGTCTCTCTACACTGTCAGTCATAGTGATTGTTTGGCCATACTTTACTAAATCCTGCCTCAGTAGCTCTCCCGCTATATTTTTTCACCTGATGACGTTGCTTGTGTTGCGATCGAAACGTCGTGATTTTTTATTATTTTTCTATCTACGTGGCTTTATCGAAAGACCCAAAGAATACATACTTTACGAGGCTGGTATGTGCGGGTTTGTGAAGGGGGTAGGAAACCCAGGACTCATTTAATTTAACTGAGATTGGGGCCATCCATTTAGTACGTACGCTTGGAGGGGGGAGAGGGGGGATAACCCAAATGCGTACGCTTGTGTATGAGGGGTCTACTGACAACGTACGCATGGGGGGGAGTGAAGTCTCGATAATAATGTGTCTACATTGACCTTCAAATGAGTTAGATAGTCCGACGGTGGACTATCTGTTTGCTTAAACACGTTAATATTATTCATCCTTGATCGTCTCTGCGTGGATTAAATATCGGCCGTTCTATTGGATTGGGGGGGGGGGGGGTGCGTCAAGCTTTCGTACGCAGGTGGTGGGAGGGGGTGTAAAAAGTACATGTGCATACAAGGAGGGGGGAAGGGGTCAAGTTTTGACAGATTTTTGTGCACGTACTAAATGGATGGCCCAAATTTGGGCACATAGTGCCTTATGTCACCACAAATTTGGTCACATTTAAGCCCTTTAATGAATCCAAATTTGGGCAGCAAGTTGGTTTGCCTCCAATGATTAGTCTGTGGGTTCATGTCCTTTCTGTGTGGAGATTTACATTCTCCCCCTGTTCTGGATGGGCTTCCTCTGGGTTTTCCAGTTTCCACCCATATCTAAAAAAAACATGCAATGCTACTGTTATCGACCAAACATCCCAATGCAAATGAATTGCCTGCAAATGTATCAATTGGTATTGCACATAGCAACATCACCGCAAAAGCTTGGCGGGACCTTTCGGGAAAAATAGGCTTAATGCTCAGTAAGGCTTCCCCTGGGTAAGCAAGGCTAATAAAAAAAACTGTTTTGTAATTTTTTGCATTGGAGTCTCATACATGTTGTGATTGTTTGACAGTTATTGTGTAGCCCATGAGTTTCCTTTATGTTTGCATATGTAGTGACTGTGCTTGTCAATAGTGCTGGGGCTTACCAAGCCACGGCGGGTAATGTGTTGTCATTATGGGCAGCCCGAGTTACGGGATGTAGTACTGGCCCTAGCGGGGCTTGGGTGAGTGCTGGTTGGCGCGGAGGCACCGCGAGCGCCACCGGTGGACGGGGACCGCATGGTGGTCACGTGGTCCAAAAGAGCTCTCGGGAGCCTTCGAGAAGGAGCTCGAGAGACCTGGAAGGTGGACGGGGCGAGGGGCGGGGCCAGCCCCAGCCCAGGGGCATCTAACGAGGGCTCCGTGAGGAGCTCGGGGTTCTTCGTGTGCTGGTGTGAAGAAGATCCACGTCGGGGAGAAGAAGCCTCTAGCCACGCGGTCCGGGACCTAGCTCGTGGTCCGGACCACCAGGATAGCGAACCGTGTGTAGTTCTGCCGTAGCATGGTGAGATGGCCATTCGAGACCCGAGTGTAGATTGTGTCGTGTTACGTACCGTTGTGTAAATAGTGTTGCTCCTAAGATAACGTCTGCGACTCAGTTGGACTCACTACACATAGGAAAACCACACTGGCCGAGATAAACTTTCGAGGATTTAAAATAGCGTGACGCAGTTCTCCAACCGTCTGAGCACATATCTGATAGATATTGTGCTCTGTTAAGCCCTCTGACCAAAGCATCAGTCTGCATCTGTATTAGGCAATTTATCCAACCATGCATATTGTGTCGAGTTGAGCCAAGCTTTAGCCTCTATTCCATCAGAAGGGCTTTTTAAACGAGGCTTTGCATCTTATTGGCGCATATTGCATATAAATGTGCTGGGAAAATGAGTGCATTTTATTCCTTTGCATCTATGCATGCAAATACAACGTACATGCTGTGATCTTGTGATTGTAATGGTGATGGTAGAGGCTTTTCTTCTTGAATGCTCAAGCTGAGGATGCAGCTGTTTCAAGAAGAAATGTAATTATTGTTAATTAAAGGTGTTGGTGTTAAAGTTTAAGGTTAATCTTAGATATCGTTTGTAAGGGATACCTGCGAGGTTGGTGGTTACTGTTAAAGTTGGGGGTTATTATTAGCGTTAGATGTTAAGGTTAGGGGTTAATGCTATAGTTATATTATTAGCGTTAGATGTTAAGGTTAGGGGTTAATGCTATAGTTATGTTATTCGCGTTAGATGTTAAGGTTAGGGGTTAATGCTATAGTTATATTATTCGCGTTAGATGTTAAGGTTAGGGGTTAATGCTATAGTTATATTATTCGCGTTAGATGTTAAGGTTAGGGGTTAATGCTATAGTTATATTATTCGCGTTAGATGTTAAGGTTAGGGGTTAATGCTATAGTTATATTAATCGTGTTAGATGTTAAGGTTAGGGGTTAATGCTATAGTTATGCTTTAATTGTTCGAGTCCGAGTTAACGGTTGGGTTGATGTTAGGGTTAATGTTTGCTTAAGGGGTTAGTGGTAGGATTTGGAGTTCATATAAACGTCATGTAATGTGTTATTGTTATAGTTGATATTAATAGTTGGATGTTAAGGTAAGGGATTAGTTTAAAGTTTTAGGCATTAGTTTTGGGGTTAGTAGTAGGTGTTAATGTTTGTGGTAAATATTTAGGTTGGCAATAAAGCTTAGAGTTAGTATTCTTTGGTTCTTTCAGTAAAGTCACGTAGATAGAAAAAATAATAATAAAAATGAAAACCATGACGTTTTGATCACAACACAAGCGGTCGTCATCAGGAAAAGGGGGGTTAGTCTCTAAAGGAAAACTGTTCATAAAGGTTTAAAATGGGCATAGCCCAAGTGGCAGCAGTATTGGCGGAGCAGCTAATGCTAATGTAAGTGATGGTCAACAACGGGAGCTGGCGGTGGGTTTCCACCAATTAAAGGGCTGCCAGGTAAAAATTAGCATGTTGATGTAAGATCGGAGAGCGGCCTCCACGGCGAGCGCGCTGAGGTGGCTATGTTAATGTGAGAGATTAGCATGTTAATGTGAGAGATTAGCATGTTAATGTGAGAGATTAGCATGTTAATGTGAGACATTAGCATGTTAATGTGAGACATTAGCATGTTAATGTGAGATCTCGGAGCCATCGCCACGTCGGCGCACGGAGGTGGCTGTGTTGGTGTGAGAAATTTAACCTGTTAATGTAAAATCGGAGTGCCGGAAATAACAACTAACATCGGAAGGTGGCAGGGTGGGAACATCACAATCAGTTATGACTTAAACTGGTTGATTACGTCCTTCCAATGATTGCTAAGTTTGTACCCATCCTCTCGGTTGAAATTGTGTTAGAGTTAGTGTTTCCGTTCAATGTTTGTGTCTGGGTTTAATATTTGGGTCAGAGATAGGTGCTAGCCTTAGATATTAGTCTTCAGTGTCAGTAGGTGTTAGGTTAATAGTTAATTTTTAGTTTTAAGGGTGAGTGTTATTGTTCAGGTTAGGTGATGGGGTAAGAGTAGCGTGTTAGGGTTGGCCAGAGATAAGGCATCAAGCTATGTGAGCACTGTGTGTTGTCTGTGTCCCATACAGAACACGTCGTGCCTGGAGGACTTTGAGCGAATAAAGACGCTTGGCACAGGCTCGTTCGGCCGCGTCATGCTCGTCAAGCACAAGTCCAGCGACCAGTTTTTCGCCATGAAGATCCTCGACAAACAGAAGGTTAGGAGGCCAGGCTGTAGCCAGCACTGTGCACCATACACCTCACACATTGCACACACGATGTACCACACACACCGCACATTGCACACGCCATACAAACACACACCATATTCAATACAAGGATAAAGATCCTCCATAATATACTGAACAGACTTGGGGGAAGTGCTGTTAGCGAGCACCAATGAAGGCCACTATTCACCACACACACCATACACCACACCTCACACTCCCCATACAATTATCATACACACTTTTACACCACACACATCGCACACAACCTACACACCATACAACAACAGCTTCCATTTGACACTAAGTGTGGTGACATCACTTGTGCCAGGCTAGGTGAAGTGTCAAAGGTTCACTGACAGAAGGTTAAGAGACAAACCCAGGTGATGTCGGTTGACTGGCTGAGATGACTGGCAAATGCACTGCCTTTGGGCTCCACTGTGCCAACTTGCTGTTTTTTAGCTCCCCGGTGCTCTGCTCATTCTTGCACGTGTCAGTCTGCCCTCTTATTGTTGGAGGGTGACTTCCTCAATCTGCCCAGTAGCATTCTTCAAGAGCCTCTTCCATAGAGGCCGATCTTGACAACCTTTATGCCAGTGTTCAGCAAGTAAACTCAGCTCCACATGCACCTGGACCACTTAAGTTCATCGTTTCTCTAGCCCTTGCTGCCATTGTTGACAATCCTTGTGTTGCCCTCTACCTTAAAAATTGGCTTTAAATAGAGAAGTGAGATTTATGGGTAATGGGCGGTGGAAGTATAAGATCGCAGGGCCAGGAACAAAGTTCCCACAACAGAACTCTGTATACTTTTCGATTTAAAGCTTTCGTGACTGCAGGGATTCATCTTCTTGGTTCTTTCGGTAAAGTCACGTAGAATGGAAATAATAAAATAATAAAAATAAACATTATAAAATACAATTCTCACGACGTTTCGGCCACAACGCAAGCAGCCGTCCTCAGGTGGAGAACAGGTCTGTCGAGAAGACAGTCTGAAATGAGACTGTAGGGGGCAAGTGCTGTTAGCGAGCACCTATGAAGGCCGGAACGGTACACGAGGGGGTGGGTGGCCAGTACCACGCCCGACCACCTTTGTCTCCCCAGTGGAGATGTTTACACATCGCACCAGGTACTCATTTGAGGCTGAGTCGACATAGGGGAGGCCCAGGACCGGTTCAGATAATTGCCACTGGTGTTGGCCGTTAGCGAGAATCGAGCCCCCGGGTTGCCAGGTTTATAACGCAGCACCCTAACCGCTACACTCTCGCTCCCCACCATATGACACCACACACATACACACCAAAAATGTGCACTATACACCACACACCACTTATTTACCACACAGCCCACACACCTAAATACATAGAAACATCATACATATGTAGTGGCATAGCGCTGGCTGCTGGTGAGAAAGGGCAACTGCGGTGTATGGCAGTACCCACGTCAACAGGCCACGATCGACACGAGAGGGGGTCATCTCTTGGAAAGGCCGGGGAACCCGCCAGTATGTTCCAGAGAGGGGGCATGGCCAGGGTGGAGAAAGGCCACGCTGAGAGTATCAGAAGGGCCCCTGTGGGGGACCTCGTGGCTGTTTCTGGAAGTGGGATCCCCGTCGTGCTGTTCAAGGTAGTCGTCGTCACCACCTCGTCGCCATCGTCGCTGCCGTCTTCACTCTATGTTGCGCTGATGATTGTTGTTGGCTATTTGCATTCAGCGCCGTCAGTGTTAGACAGTTAGTGTTTTGTATAGACTAGCAACAGTAATAGTGTGTGCCCACGTAGGGTGTGTATTATCCCGATGGTGCTCGTTCAATAAAAGAAGTGCATCCAAGTCTTACTGTCCTCGAGTTAAGTCACTACACATAGAAAGATACTCTACCTATCGGGCATAATTTTCACTTGACAGAAGGCAGTATCCATAAGATGTTGTTTTTCTCCCGAATATTGCCCCCTATTGAATTTTTTTTTTGGCCAAATGTCATCATCCAATAAGAATGTTGGTGAAAGTGGTCGACCTTTTGCCAAAGCTACAGCTGACCCAATATTGTCAGGTGAACGGGTGGGACAGCATGTTAGCCTCAAGGCCATAAAGAGAACAAAAGTGTGTGGTGATTAGAATTGGTAGATGCCTGTGATTTCCACAGTTTTTGGTGTCCATTCTAGGCCCCACGCACAGCTGATGAACTGTTCTGAGTTATGGATGTGGCAAAAAAAAGGTGACACACAAATTCTTATTTGGCCCTAGGAATAAATCTTCTCAATACCTTAGTACAGCCTGGAGCTGGCCAAATGGATGATGTAGGTTATTTTTGCGGGCTCACACCATCACACACACAAGCACCGTGCGATCCAGTGCGACAGCAAGGTGGCCCTAGCCACTGCTTTAGTGCTATTTGATAGGGAGTGACCATCCACACTTGCACACATGTTTATGTAACTCGCAAAGATCTAGTTTCTTACCGCAACACAGTTATAATTTAATTTATTGTACTGTAAACAGTAGAGCAAGTAGGCCACTGCACATATGAAATAGTGATCTGTTTGCTGTACTTGCCAACATCATTTTCGGAGTGCTGTCTGTTCCCTTATGATTTTCCCCGATGTACAACACTTGGTCAGACATCCAATTAATACTGGTAGGAACCTCCTGGTTACACCAGCCCACAGGGGATTATTGTGTCCGTCCGTCCGTCGTGCATCCAAAAATGGGAGGGGTGGGGCTGGGTGAAGAGGGGAGGGTGGGGCTGGGTGGGGAGGGTGGGGCTGGGTGGGGAGGGTGGGGCTGGGTGGGGCTGGGTGGGGGGTGGGAGAGGTGGGGCTGGGTGGGGAGGGGCTGGTCACCCCGTGGTGCCATTATAAAACTCAACGTTTAATCTACTCACGCCGGCTTGTGCCCACCCTCACAGTCGGCCATATTTGCGGAATACACCACACCGCCTTTGACCCTGGCCATTGACTGAGCAACCCAACGTTCCTACCAGCTCCCTCCACAGGAATGTGTTGGACTTTCAGGTGCAACAGCATTATTAACTTACTTCTATTGCTGTTGTTATAGCTGTTGCTATTGCTGTTATTGATGCAGCTAATACCCATATTTTTGTTCATAATAACCGCTATTTTTGTGTTTATATTGTTATTCGAATGGTTTTAGTGTTGTTACACGCATTCCACAAACACGTGTATGCATGGCGTGTGTGCCGTGTGCGGATGACTGCAGGTGGTCAAGTTAAAACAAGTGGAACACACGCTCAATGAGAAACGCATCCTGCAGGCCATCAGCTTCCCTTTCCTCGTGCGCCTCGAATACAGCTTCAAGGTGATCCCGGCTTCACCTTGCTCTCCGCCATCCCTCCTTGCTTCTCCCCGTTACTCCGTGTGCTTCCTATTACCTACAAAATCGTCTCTCCTGACCCTGTTTGTATGTAAATTTAACTTCTTTCCTGCCATATGTAGCCGACCGTGCTCATCCTTGATCGTAGCTTCCTGACCAACTGTCTCATCTTTGAGACATGCTCTTCAGAGCTACTCTTTTGGGATCGCCGTGGCAAGCGCTGCTCCTCCCGTCTCATCTTTAGTTTCCTCTCCACCACTCTTCACCCTTCCCCACTCGACTTTGCACCCACATCTCCCCACATCTCTCCTTACGCCTCGCTATTCATCTTCGTGCATCATCCTCTCCTTCCCCGTAATGCTTCACCTGTCTACATATCTCTTACCTGCTAAGATTATATGGTACGCGTTGGGTAAGCACGTTGCCCTAATTCTTGTGGACAGGCAGCGCTTTCAATGTAATGTTAGCCAGCTGCGATACTTGCCACAACTGATAGTTGTTCCGGCCGAATGTGGACAGGCACTCTTCGCTGTGTGCCACAGATTCTTTGGAATCCTCAGCTCCATAAATGTGAGCAATCCACACACCTTATATTAGCCTCAAACAACAAATTAACTGGTTGGTCGTTAGCTTAATAATTGCTATTGAAGTGTGTTTTATTTCAAACACCGAATATTGAACAAATTAGTTCCATCAAATCCCAGTTTGGGATCAACTCAACCTGTCATCACTCAGACCAAAGGAATGAGTACCACTTCCTGGCAGGTCAACAACAGGGGTTGTCCTGTGCATGTGACATTTTGATCACAGGATCTGTGCCATGAACAGAGATGAGCACTGCCCAAAGGCCCCTTTGAGGGGTGAGACACGTTGATTTTTTTGTTCTAAATTAATATTAATAGAGCCGAGCACACAGATGTGTGTTCCTGATACCACCATACTATGTGTTATGTATATCATTTACTCTGCACCTTCTAAATCATAAATGTCCACGAGACTTAACTAACGAAGCCTCCCCCTGCGAATTGATACATTTTCATGATTCAGGGCCCTGATTTAAATCAAGAATTTTTTATTTTTTGTCTTGTTGCTTTTTGCCTTTATTGTCCTGTTTGGTTTGTACTCTAATAATAGATTTGTTTTATAACGTATTTTTGAAAAATATTCACATAGCGCTGAACAATTACGGAGCAGTATTATGGTCACATTAGAGGTAGTCTAGCCCATACAGATAAGAGAGAGACAAGTACGACCAATAACAAGCATGGTACTGGCTGTACCATTCTGTCCTGTCTTGTTTGTTCTGTCTTGTTAATATTTGAGCCATTTTGTTTATTCTGACCATTAGTCATAAATAAAATATTTCCTTAACATGTTTGCATAATTTGGAAATAATCTCATCTTAACACGCACCATTCATTGTATGTGTCATGAGAAAATGATGACATTTTTATTGATGAATGCCTAACGCTGATGGTGGGAGGCTTTTTGCCTATGTTAATTAGGGGTCATTTTTATCACGTTGAAAACGGCACGAATTGTAGGGCACCAAAAATAGGTTGTAAAATTGCTGTAAAAGCCTCCATTACCCACATACTCCTCCTCGTGTCTGTTCCCATTAGCCATTTCTCCCTCCCTCCCTCCCTCCATCAGTGCCTTCTGTGCCCTCCAAGAATCTCTGCTGTCACGAGCAATTACTATCCCTTTATACTGTCCGAGAGTGCTCCAGGTTGGATCCCCTGACCCGAACGCAACCACATCTGCAGTACAGCCACTGACCAGGCAGTGAGACATTGACTGTCTTGCTGCATCCCATTAATCGTTGTTGACATGGCTTTCTGTCACTCTCATCATTCTACTGCTGTTCCCACGATCCTTGCTCTTCATGGCCACTGCTTGGAATTAGGCTCCGGTGCTTTGACATGGTCAAGCATAATAGTATCCCATCGCAAGCATGTTCGTCGACTTCTTTAATCAATGAATATTTAAAGCATTACATGTGAACCATAGTGGCTCGTGTGGGAGACGGAAGAGGGACGTAGTGATGCCCGATGTGTTCCACAGGACAATTCCAACCTCTACATGGTGCTGGAGTACGTGCCCGGTGGAGAGATGTTCTCACATCTGCGCAGGATCGGCCGCTTCAGGTCTTGACAGACAGGCGCACGGATGAACGAGCACACAGGCACATGGATGTACCGATGGAGACACATGGATACACAAGCAGCCATGTAGCCCTGGGGTAGGGAACCTTTCCCCTACTGGGGGCCGAACAGGATAACTTCTCATTAACATTTGATGGGCGGGAGTTTGGTGCAGTGGTAACACCTGTGTCTCAGAATACGTAATCTCCTAGGTTCGATTCCTGACTTGGGCACCTTTATGTGTGGAGTTTGTATGTTCTCCCCCCCCTGTTCTGCATGGGTTTCTTCCACATTCTCCATTTTCCTCCAGTAGCAAAAAAAAACATGTAATTGGTATTGGCCGAAACATCCCATTACTAAAATAAAATCCTGCAACTTACTTGCGATTTTGTTCCCTATTGCGAAAACCTGGTGGAGCCATCGTGAAAATGTTTTTCCTGGGTGAACAAGCGTAACAATATTAAAACAAACACCTTAGTGTTATCGAATAATTGTGCGATAAATTACATGTGCCTCGTATGAAGATGCACCTCCAGCGACAGAAGTGACTGAGCACGCACTAATTGCATACTCGTGTTTCCTCTAGTACCCAGTTAGTGCAACTAAGATGCCTGCAGTGATGGATAATTATTGTTTGCGGGCAGTTTAGAAGTAATAGGCCTCATGTGGCCATGGACTGTATGTTCCCCACCCCTGATATAGACAGATGTAAGCCGGTTGGTGCTGTGATTAAAGCAACAAATGTTGTCGATTGCATCTCATTGCTTTCTGTCTTCTGTTGTGAATGTCAAAGTTGCTTCCCCTATCCTTCCATGCAATTCCCAGCATGGTGTATATAGTACCAAGGGAGTTGTAAAATGTGGCATCTTGCCTCAGCTACTTTTGTCGATCCAGCTGGTGCTGAGGTTATAAAGCACTTGATTCTTGACAATTGGAGGGTTGCATGTTCAAATCCTTGTCAAGGATCATCTCAAACCATTATCACTCTGGGGTTGTGATAGATTTGGTACCACTCTCTGGGATGGAAGCAGCAGTGGTCACCCTATGTTGAGACTGGCCCAGACTATTGGAATGGGGAACTTTCACTCCTGTTTCAGGGCCATCGGTAGGTATGAGCACCTCCCATTGCATGTGTGTGCATGCACACCTTTACGATTTAGGTGACCCGAACTCTTATGCCAGGCTCTTGATAAGCAGGAGAGATGTAGAGGCATGTAACATGTGGGCGATAAAGGATGTAGGGCGTGGTTGTGGTTACATCATTTAATGTGCCATGTCAACCTTAATAGGTGCTCGCTAAGAACATGCCCCCATAGTCTACAAGGTGAAACAAAATATGTATCTTTGCATTAGTGGGTGTGCATCTGTATCTGTGTGTGCGTACATACATGTGAATGTCCTGGTAATACATGTGTATGCATGCATGTGCCAGTGGTACAAAACGTTCTGAGGCTAATATAGAGGAGATTATCAGAGGCTATTGATGTTGCAGCTACTTATAGTCCATGTTGCGTGTATGCAAATGGCACAGTATTCTAGACGTCTTTGTTCCTTATTCATGCTTCATCTATTATAGGTAGACCATGAAGGAGGCTGAAAATGTTAAATCATTGTGCTGTCATAGAATGTTTGCTGCTGAACCGAAAGGACGTTTGAAATCCATGTTCAAAGTGTTTGGGGAAAATGCACCATAATGTGCAACACTTAAAATGTGGGTTTCACAACTTTGTCCGAGCAGAAAGACTGTTGATGATGACTCCAGGTCAGGGCGGCCTGGGACTGCAATGATTGAGGCCAACATCAAGGCCGTGCAAGGACATAGCTTTGTAAAACTTCCCTGTATATGGGATTCCTGGAAAACACTCTATGCATGATATTTTTGGAATGAACAAGGCATGTGCACCTTGGGTGCCGGAGCATGTGGACACGTGGCAAGGAGTGTGACCACTTCTCATGATAATCTAGAAGGGCTGAAGGCAGACGGAGACACATTTGAGGCAATGTATTACTTACCGGTGATGATACCTTGATTTGTCATTCGGACCCTCAGTCCAAGAGAAATCCATGCAGTAGAAAAATCGAACTTCTCCAACGCAAAATGTTCAAGTTGGACCACTCTGCAGGCAAGATCATGTATGCCATATTTTCAGATGCTAAAGATGTGGTGCATATTGACTTCATGTCACACACAGAGACAATGACAGCTCAATACAATATCATGCAGACTTTCTCCATCGCCTGCGTAAGTAAAAGAGAAAATACATGGGAAGATGAGAACCGCACCCCTTGCCTGTGCGTGACATTGCCCCATATCAGAATCGGAATCAGAATATTTATTTATACTGGAGAAATCCGAAGAGCTATAAAGCTCTTTTTCACAGATGCCCAGTAGGCGCAGGTAAGAACGTCACAACAACAAACAATACCAAACATGGTAGTTGTGCAAAGTACAGGAAAGGTAAACAATCACCCAAAAAACATCTAATTAAAACTAAGACCATCCCCATCCTACGAGGCATAGCCCACTGAGGTGTTAACTTGCGTTTTAGAAAAGACCTGGACACAAATTAAAGCTCGGCAAAGTGGCTTATAATGTGGAAATTAAGAGCAGCAAAATAATCTAAATAATCTGAATGTAAAAGCTGCAAAGACTAAGAGTGTCAAGGAATACCAGTTGGACGAACTCCCACACGCTGCCTATTCCGCACACCTGGTTCCTGGTGACTTTTTTCCGAAGTGACTAAATATTTACGTTGGTCACGTTTTGTTGGTTTTGACGAGGTGAAATAAAATAAGGTCACATAAGACACTGACTGTGAAGTCTGTAGCCGCCAAGTGGTTATGTTTTTTGGCTGGTGAATGGGAAAGCTTGGTTCAAATCTCACTAGGATTTATTTAGTGATTTAAAAAAATCTATTTTGTTTTATCCCAAAGTGGAGGGGTGTTGTGCCCTGATTTGACAAAAAATTGCTAATAGAAGGCTGTGTATGGGAACCTGAATGGACAGGATGAAAAGTTATTTCTGCAGGGATTTGGAAAGCTTCATTATTGATATGAGGGTGAAGGTGTTAATAATTGTGTGGTTCTTTTTCGGGTTTGTATGTAGTTTTAATGTATGTTCGGCTCAGACACTTTGAACCACACCCTAGTTTTTACATGCACATATGTATGTGCTGTGCCTTTGTTTATTTACTTGCCAGCTTATATATCCCCACGTGTGTGCAAGTGTGCTGTGGCTCTGTTTACAAACTAGTGTGTTAATGCCCTGTGTTAACGAGGGTGTGGTTCAAAGTGTGCCGGTGTGTGTACCGTATTTTCCCGCATATAACCCGCGGGGTAGACCACTTTTTACATACAAAACAAGACCCTGCCGGGTATATGGAGGCACGGGCTATCCCAAAAATATTTTTAACGTGTGACATGTCATAACTCGTTTAATGTTTTCATGGTAGGACTATCCACTATGCAACACTTACCTTTGACTAAAGCACTGCTGAATAAACCACTCACACTAAAATTTAACATGTTATCACGTTTTAAATTATTCGAATTGTTTGTACAATGAAACGACCGTTTGAAGTGGGCGCACTTTGTTTACCGGAATACTTCCAGTGGCTGTAGGGGGATTGCACAATGGGAAGGGCCTTAATCGTCTACCAGATGCGGAATCATAATTTTGCCGAGTCCCTTCGGCCGCTTCCATTGGCTGAGCACGATACAGTCGCGACCATGAGCTTTGTTTCAAACTTCCAATGGCTTTGTTGCCAGGAGGCAGTGGCGTTACATTAGTGCCGCTATTGTCTGCGCAGTGCACAATCTACCAGTGCTAAATCTGTACAGGGGTAACTACCGGGTCCAGTAGCTGTAATATGATGAGGTCGAATGCTGGTGAGCCTAACCGTACGCTTACTTACAGTACTTATCTACCGGTTATGTGTTACTTATTTATCGGATATTTACTTTTGTTACTTGTTTACTGTTTTAAGTTCATTCGTTTCCGGTTAGTTTGTTTTCTTTGTTAACAATTGATAGTGGAATGTATTACAAATGTCAACTTTGTATTAATATCATGGAATTAAGCTGCGGTAACGACTTTAAATATATGCATGCGGGGTATATGGAGGTGCGGGCTATCTGAAATTGTTTTACACAAAACGCTATTTTTGTGGGGTATATGCGTCTGCGGGTTATATACGTATGCGGGCTATATGTGGGGAAATATGGTATATCCCTGCGTGTGTGGCTATGTGTGTGGCTATGTGTGTGCCTGTGTGTGCTTAGGTGCTGGTGTGCATATCCCCACGTGTGTGTGCTGTGCCCAACTGTGTGCAGTGGTGCAGGGGTTAGCACTCTGCGCTACTAACCCAGTGACCTTGAGTTCAATTCTCACTTCTGGTCAATACCAGTGACGGTTATCTGAACTGGTTCTGGGCCTCCCCTAGCTCGACTCAGCCTTGACTGAGTTCCTGGTGTGGTGTGTAAATATCAGCACTAGAGAGACAAAGGTGGCAAGGCGTGGTTCTGGCCACATTACCCCATCATGTGCCATTCTGGCCTTCATAGGTGCTCACGAACAGCACTTGCCCCAACAGTCTGTTAAGGCTATACGGGCGATCTTGTTGTCTTTACAGTGAGCCCCACTCACGGTTCTACGCGGCACAAATCGTGTTGGCGTTTGAGTACCTGCACTCGTTGGACCTCATCTACCGGGACCTCAAGCCTGAGAACCTCCTTATTGACCAGCAAGGATACATCCAGGTGCGCACAGGCTCACACGAAGTATACAGGAGTATACAGGAGCATCAAGGCACTTAACACATATTTTACTCAGTCACTCAGGGTACACAGAGGTACACAGAGGTACACACAGCTACATATAGAAAAAGGCACATGCAGGTATATATGGGAGTAGGTTGGGGAGTATATCACCAGTGGTCTGCATGGTAAACCTATACGAATGGTAAACCCGTTGCCTTGGGCCTACTCTTGTGCAATGACAGGAAAACACTATCCTTCCACGTGTAACTTAATTGGCGTGCAGCAGGGGTCTTGCTAACATTTTTTTATGTTTCATAATTTTCAACTCTTTTATTTCCATGTGTGAACAGGTGACAGACTTTGGGTTTGCTAAGCGCGTGAAGGGGCGAACCTGGACTCTGTGTGGAACACCAGAGTATCTGGCTCCCGAGATCATCCTCAGCAAGGTACACTGGCTCACCCTCAACTGCTGCACACACTCCCGCCTTGACCACAAATGTACCTGCTGCTGTGTGAGAGGACTGGTGGTACAATGGTTTGATCGCTGTACTGTGAACTTGACAACCTAAGCTTGATTCTTGGCCATGGCTAACATCAAGTTATTTTTTTAACCGGTCCTGGACTGTCCCAAGTCCAACTCAGTGTTATATGAGTCTCCGGTGTCGTGATAACAAATCAGCACTGGGGAGACGAAGGCGGCCGGGCGTGGAATTTGCCACACCATCCCCTCATGCCCTGGCTCACCTTAATAGGGTGTTCACTAACAGCACTTACTCCAATAGTCTATTGAAGGCTGTACGGGAGATCTTGTCTTTTTGTGTGCTTACGTAGAGAGCAGCAGCACATGCATAATAACATCGGTGTCAAGTGGTATCTGAACTGTTCTGGGCCTCATCTAACTCGAGTTGGTCTTAAATTAATACCTGGCGTGGTGTGTAAACATCAGCGCTGGGGAGATTAAGGCATCCCAGCATGATACTGGCCATACCACCCCATTGTGTGCTTGTGTCACCCTTAATAGGTGAACAGTCGTTAAGGCTAAAGGGATCTTTGTGGCTGTGTGTGTGCTTGCATGTGTACAGTCAACGCTTGGTAAAACCAAAACACGTAACACAAAATGTACTAAAATTAGGATATAAAAAAAGTATGTATTGTTTACCGGTGTAGATTGGGGCAAGAATGTGTCCTGTTTTTTGAGAATCGGCGCCGCCGCCTACTTGACCCTTGTTCAATATTTCCTTCTTCAAGTGATGGGGTAACGGCTGACATTGAGTCGCTGATCCTCGCCAAGTGAGGAGCAGCCAAACGTTAAACCAGCTTGTGGTTAAAAAGGTGCCAGTGAGCACAGTTAATCCGTAGCCTAGATAATCGAGAGCAGGCTGTGTATAGTTGATGAACCACCGTTGCGCGGTGCTGTTTTAATTGTGTGGACATGCGTGCCACTTAGGGCTACAACAAAGCGGTTGACTGGTGGGCGCTGGGCGTGCTCATCTACGAGATGGCAGCTGGGTACCCGCCATTCTTCGCCGACCAACCCATCCAGATCTACGAGAAGATCGTCTCTGGGAAGGTACGCGTGTCCCAGCACTGCAACTTACCTCATTGCCCACTCGTAAATTGTCCTCTCTCTGCTATTGTCAGAAGTTACTACTATAGAGTTAGTTACTACTATAGTCAGTTGATACTACTTTGGAGTCAATAGATATGACTTTTGATTCAGTAGATACTACTATAGTCATTAGATACTACTGTAGAGTCAGTATTCACTACGATAGAGTCGATAGATACTACTATTGAGTCAGTCGATACTATTGTAGAGCCAGATACTATTGTAAAGTTAGATACTACTATAGATTCACTAGACACTCCTCACTCTATTGTGTGTAGGGTGTGTAGGTATTTATGCCTATGCGGGGGTAAAAATATATTTTGAGGGGGGGGTCGACAATTTTCGAAACATTAGACCAACTATTTACCCCCCACATTGTATAACTTTTTGGACTTCTGCAAGCCTCTTATCATTTTGTTGATGGACAAATGGGCAGACAAACAGAACGCCGGGCTTTCACAACAGCTTGGTGTTTGTTTATGTTTGTTATGTTTTTAAGAGAAGTTTTGAAATATATTTTTCTCCCGGGCAACGCCGGGTACTTCCTGCTAGTTATTTAATGTAATGTGTGTGGTGAGTACCACATTTGTGTACCCATTTAATGAATACACAATGTTTGCAATAATATTGACTTCATGTACATGACTTTGTGTTGTTTATGCAATCAAGACAATTGCAGTTGGAACACTTGTTGAAATATGTGAATAAATATGTTTAACCATGTGCACCTTGTATTGAAAATGGTAATCACCTTGTAATAACAGGAAAATGTAGTGATTGACACACAAGTTTAGAAGACATAGGTTGTTTCAGTTGAATGTGTTTACGGGGATAATCATCGTAACTAAACAAGGTGTAAGTACGAGTCAATGTACCTGTTATATACATTTCTGAAATGCGCTTGACGTTTGCGTACTTGACAGAATAGTGGCATAATGGCTTTTGCGCCACATGAAACCAACCACCTGAGTTAAATTCCAAGTCAAGGTTAACATGCGGTATATGAAGTGACATCTGCATCAGTCTTCACCAATCCACAGTGACCAGTGTGATGAAGTGTGGTCAAACATCCCACTTGACACCTTCCATCAGTGGATTGGCACAGAGCTTTTATGGACAATACAAGCAAGTCAATGAAGCTAATAGGCTGCCTGTTGCATCCCACTTGCATGTGCCCTCACTGCCATTGTCGCTGCAGGTGCGGTTCCCTTCTCACTTCAGCTCGGACCTCAAGGACCTGCTGAGGAACCTGCTCCAAGTGGACCTCACCAAGCGATTCGGAAACCTCAAGAACGGCGTCAACGACATCAAGAACCACAAGTGGTTCTCCACCACCGACTGGATCGCAATTTACCAGCGCAAGGTGCCTCCCCCCATCTCTAAGGCAACACCACCACTGACGTAAACCTGAACTCAACTGTGAAACGAAGGGGACAACCTCAAACCAGGCGGCAGTGATGACGAGCCCGTAAGAGTGGTCTTTGAGGGGTGTGTGAGCTCTGTAACATCAGATTACTCCAGTATAAATACATTCTCTGATTCTGATAAGACAGCAGACCTAGGATTGGTTGGGTGTCCACTGCAAATAAAATTTAATACAAGAAAGCAAAACGATGTATGATAGTTCTAGATTTGAAGCTTTCGTGACTGCAAGGATTCATATTCTTAGGTTTTTTCGGTAAAGTCATGTAGGTAAAAAATTAAAATTAATAAAAGTAAAATAAAAATTAAATAAAAATCACGACGTTTCGGAGGCACCTGAAGACGGAAGCTTGTGTTGCCTCCGAAACGTCGTGATTTTTATTTTTGTTTTTTTTTACTTTTATTAATTGTAATTTTTTACCTATGCGACTTTACCGAAAAAAGCTAAGAAGATGTATGATAGCATCGTTGGAGTGGTGACCTCGTGACCTTTGTTATCATTCCTGTGCCCACTCGGCTCACACCTCCAGGTCGAGGCTCCCTTCATTCCCAAGTGCAAGGGCCCAGGCGACGCCAGCAATTTCGACGACTACGAGGAGGAGGAAATCCGCATCTCGTCCACTGAGAAGTGCGCCAAGGAGTTTGCCGACTTCTGAACACCGCCTGCGCCTCGCCTCCTCCCTCCTCGCTCTCCCGGTCCAGCGTCGCCCACTGCGTGTCCACCCTGTCCGTCCGTCCGACCGTCCGCGTGTTGAAAAGGCAGACGGGGTCGCCCCCTCCTCCCACCCTCACACCAAGACACATGTACATGTCAACCCATAACCACCACAACTGCCACTCACGTACACACGACGTTTCCACCCTCACTCCCACCACTCTTGAGACACGTGTACACTTGGCCGAGCCCACCTCGACACATGTACACACGAGATCCCTCTTGCTGCAGCGACAAGCGACACGTGTACACACAACCTTCCAACTAAGAAGCATGTGTACACACGATCCCACCCACAACAACTACGTGCATGCTCACAACCCCAGCCATCAACACACGTACATACAGCACGTGCCCTGCCATCAACACACATGATCCGTCTATCCCTGCCCCCCTACCATTCCCCATTCTTGGCATGTGCACGCACAACCTCCCACGAACAGCACTTACACATACGGTCCCCTCCTTACCAACACACGTGTACACACGACCCCTTGAATCTTCCCTCAGCCTTGCTCCACCGCCCTTCCTGGGTGGCATATTTTGGGTGTTGCGTGCACCTCCACGTCACCCGAGGGTTGACCCTAACCCATGGACCTCCTCCTCCTCTCCCCATGGATATGCTGCTGCCTGCTCGCCGCATCAACAGTGCCCCGCTTCCTAACTGCTGTCACACTGTATATACCTGGTCCCGAGCGCTTCTCACGGCTCTGCTGCTCTCTCCCGCCCCCTTCTTCACATGCTGCGTAGAAACGGGGGTCCCCTCCCACTGCCTGCCCTCGGCCCTTTCCCTCCCTGCCCCCCCCTCCCACCAGCCCCTGCCACCTTCGTTTACCTCCATCTGTCAGTGATTCGGTCGTGGGCGTTGTCTGTTACAATAAAAAAAGCCGGTAATGTTATTTTTACTTTTACTTAACGAGTGCCAATATTTTAATCGGGACTCATCCCGCACCTTCTCTTGGTTAGGGTGGAAGCGCGGTATGGACAGTTAATTATGACTAAAGGCAAAGGATTGATAATGAGAGTGAAGTTTTTTGTTGTCCCTGGAGTGTCTGATTACTGTGATTGAATGGTCAGTTAGGGGAGCCGGAGTGTGTTTGCCAGCCCAAGCAAGAGCAGCGATAGCAGTGGTACACAGCGCCATTGACATGTGGCTACTCGAAAGGTTGCGCATCAATTTACTCTATCATAGCGACTGCCTCGTGCGAGTGCTCCGGTAAAAGTGCATTTAGAAATAGCAGCCATACCCCAAGAGCGGAGGTGGGGGGCCCTTTGTGCCACCCTTTTAACTCTGAGCTCAAACCCTGCCTCTGCAAAGCGTTGCCAGCACTTGGTCGTTTTGTCAGTGAAATTTGATTCGTATTAAAGAAAATGACAAGGCCAGGCTTCAGGTGACTGAATATTAAAACTTGTTTGGCACCAGTGCAGCAACATTGCAAGGGAACTAACGTGTACTAGCCATTGGGGAACCATGTGTCAGTCTGTTGGGCTGATGAAATGAGAATGTTGCCCACGCCATGGTAAAGACAATGCAGCCATATGTTTATCACTATAAAGGGTTGGGAGGTGGTTGGGTGGCCACAGAGTATGTTTTAAAATATTATTTGGCCATCAAGCAGAAATGTGTGAAGATGAAAGATTTAGCTATCACTGCTAAATTGATCCCTGCAGGTTTGTTAACTGGGGAAATGTAAACTTTATGGTTTGGGTCTAACAATAAGCAAGAAGGTTCCCAGTATCTCACCGAGTCTGACGACACAAGGGGTTGTGTGTTCCGGCACGTGACCAAGGCTTAGGTGAGCGATCTAACTCAACACATCACCTATTAGACTTAAACACGAAGCCTCCTCCAAAGCCATGTCCATAGGAAACACCTCTCCATGCCCAAATGAACAATGTGGTGACACTCGTGTCTCTAGATGGCCCTTAAATTTCACATTCCTATTTTGGGGGTCAGTCACTCTTTGAGGTTTGGTTGTCTTCAGTTGGCGGTCGACATTCGAAGTGGGCTGCGACCCTCAAAGAAATGGCGCTGCCCCGTGGGCGCCCCCACCGTGATCCGTGGATCAACATCACTCGACGCCGGTGTACGGCAGCTAGAGCAGATGATGCGAGCGCTGTCGCAAGAGGTCACACGTTTGGTGCAACAGTTCTTCGTTGACTATGCGTGATGAATGAATGTTGATACTCATTTTATCGAAGCCAGAGGAGGATGGTGATGGGTTGAGTTGATCCACCACCTCGATATGAACTGGTGATTTTCTAATTGTTGATCACTTTGCAGATGGTGTGCCACCCAGCCAGATCCTACGCTATGGCTCACCTTTTAAGTTATAATGAACTCGGACCATTGCAGGTAACATCCTGTAGACCTTTAGATCCATCCGTAGCTCTCACACCTAAACCCTAACCTCAACCTATCATTCTAAAGCATGCCAGGGTCCACAGACTTGCTGCTGCTGATTTTACATAGCTGAGTGAGAGAAGTCGTATGCTGTGGGAAGTGAGCCCTCTACAACTCGACCGTTGAACCCCATTTGTCTGTTTTGTTTACGAGGGGCTGTGGAAGGTGTTGAGAACCAGATATATATATATATGAGGAGCATGCACAGAACCACACTGTTACATTTGTCCATGTAGCTGCCCCTGTTCATGTATTTACCCTGTAATTGGTCTCTACATATCCATGTTCAGACCCGTTGTCAATCCACTGCTGGGTGAGTACCTCCCCACGCCTTGTGGGTCATGGGGGGTTATTTGGCTAAACCTCACCACGCTGGTTAGTCGTGTAGGTTGGAAGTCGTGGAGAATAACCTTGGCAGGACAGTACAATAATGGATTTTGTTGAACTGCCGTCTACTGCCCACCACGCACTCTTTAGCCTCTAACGCCTGTCCTGCATGGTGGCTGCCCATCCAAACACTATCCAGTTTCAACCCCGCTTTAGCTTCAGTGATCTGGCACCATGAGGCGCATTCTGGGTGATTTGGTTGTAGGCCTTTTATTGTGTTGCCCTGTAATCGTTCGAAAGTTTATTAATTATGTAGCTTTAAGCTAAACATAATTCTTGGTCGCAACTTTTCTACGTTGGTAATGCGTCCTCAGAACATATTGACAGTCCCCTCGCACATATATACAGTCCTGTATATATACGGTGTATAATGTGTTGCTGTTCAAGCGACTGTACATGGTGTAATAAAAACAAAATTGGTCAAAGTCTTCGGACGATGTTTCTGCTCCACACTAGACGATTTGACACTTCTCAATTGCAAGAGTTTTTTCCAATACCTGAAACTTTCATCGCGTTTTTGCTGGCCACCAGTCACAACAGATATCACCTTCCTTCACTTAACCAGGTCACGGCCCGTTGAGGTCCAGCACCTATGACAAGGGAGGTGCATTTGTAATCATCAGAATCAGAATGTTTATTATCCTGGAGGAATCAGATGAGCTAAAAAGCTCTTGTTTTACAGATGTCTAGTCGGCAGGTCGGTACGTTACAAAAGCAAACAACACAAAAACACGATAGTGAAACGTATAGGAAAGGTAAACAAATCACTTTTTAAAATATACAAATACAACTATGTTATCATACCAGGTGAAGACCACCGAGCTATTAGCTTCTTTTTCAGAAGCTTCAAATGAGAGCTCAACCAAAGTGGCTTATCATGTGAAAATGTACTGGAGCCAAATACTCTCAATGCATGTTTTGTCAATCCACTGCTGGATGAGGGCATGCCCACACCGTGCCGGCAGTTGAGGGTTATTTGACCATACTTCACCACACTGCTAATGCGTTGGTGGTTGTGGGTGGGTATTACAAAACAATGGATTTTAGTGCACTGCCCTTTGCTGCTCTCTGCCTACTGCACTTGTTTTTGATGGTGGTTGCCCACACAGGCATCATACAGGCTCGAATCCGCTTAGCGTCTGGGGTCTGATGGGTGCATTCCTGGTGATTAGGCCCTGGGCACACTCGTGTGATATTAGTTCATTGGGACAACGTGTTTTTCCAGATGGGTGGATTGTAAAATGTGTGGTATTTTTCGCATCATTGTAAGCTTCTGTTTTAGTTGTAACAGTTCTACGCAGCTGATGACTCGTGGGACGGCCTGCATACTTTGACCAATGTCCACCCTCTGGGTAGCAGCGTTTACCAGAAATCATCAGGTTGGACGATAAACGGGGTGGTTACTTGAAGGAATAAAAAAACCGACCTGTCAGAAAATGTTGTGGTGGGGTGGTCTGCATGGCCACCACTCACCCAGTTTTGAGGCTTCATTTCCCACTGTCATACGGGATTTACCAACGCACGCTGCCCTGCAGTCGTGGACGTTAAAGACTGACCACTCACAGGAACATGCCGCTTTCTTGATGTCCAGGCTTGTCCATAAATCTTAAATGTTGAAAATTATCGACAACTTAATCATAAAAAATACAACTGGGTGGTTGGTATGGTTACGGCACTCAACTCGCATATGGTTGCTTACAATTTCCATTCTTTGCAACCAACTCGACCTAAACTCCCTGAGGGTTAATAAAATGAGTAACCACTTCGTGGGGAGTCCGCAGTAGTTCTAGGTTTTAGAATGCAAAATATTCACCATTGGATAGCTTGTGCTACCCAGCCATCATTGCTCACTTGTCCCTTGTCAGAGACTTTGATTATTTGACGATACTTTACGCTGGTTAGTGTTGGTAATCGTGGTGAGAAGCATGGACAATGGAGCATAGTACTGTACAACAATGGAATGTGCTGCACTGCCACCTGCTGATAAAGTCAGTAACCTGCGACATGTTTCATACCTCGTGGTGTCACTCAGCCGAGCACCATCCAGGAACAACCCCAGCTTCGCTTTCAAGATCCAATGAAATCGGCTGCATTCTGGATGATTTGGTCACAGGCGGTAGTGATACAGCAGCAGCACCGATATCTACCGTAGATCCCTAATAAGGGCACAACCTATCCAGTTGCCATGCACTTTTCTGCCGACTTGTAAACACGACAGAGTTCAATGAGGATTCTCATACCGGCAGTAGGTTTAGACTGCTCCACATAAACACTTCGCTGGCCTTGCCAATCTTAGTCGTGGTTTCCCCAGAGTGCACTGACCCGTTCTCCTGACTGCACCGAGTTCCCAGGTTGTTGGGGTTCTCCTTGCCCCCAGGTGCTATGAGACACGAAAGTGGCGCTGCTTTCCGAGCCGTTCAAATCATTTCCACCCAAGAGGTTCATGGGAGTGGGGTCATGCAATCCATAGACATCTGTCGGATGAATTAAACTTCATTCTCGTCAATGATTCGTGATATCTGCACCTATTCCGGGTCCTGCCCTTGGTTGAACTTAAACGAGTGGCTGGTCACTTGTGTAAACATCAGCAATGCAGAGGCAAAGGCTCGTGATGCTGGTCACACCACCCCCTCGTGTGCCATGCTGGTCCTAACAGGTGATCGCTAACAGTACTTGACCCTGCAATCTGTAAGGCGAAAGAGGCATGTTTGTATGAATGTAAGTGGAAGTATTGAGGTTGTCCTATTACACAGTCAGCGCTTGGCGTTCAGTTAGTATCCTTCCTGTGTTTGAGTTGCAGTCAGCTCGGTGGGTGGGACCGGTATTGTTGCATCACTGTCAGTTCAGCCAGTGTCGGGATTTCTTAAGCTGTGAGCCACGTCTCACCAGTAGCCTCTCGTCCTCCTTTTATCCCCAGAATGTATGGAAGAAGTACAGCCCTGTCGTCAGTCCACTGCCGAATGAGCCCCCTCCCCAAGCCGTGCAGCTTGTGGGGGTTATTAGACCATGTTTGTGTTGAACTTCTTTTGCACCGTACGTAGCCAGCAGTGTTAATCGGAGGTGCGGGGGAAGGACAACAAACTAAACACAAAAATCAGTTCCAAAGAAATTAGTTTTAAATCTAGATTTTAAAATGCATAGCGCCAGTGGAGACGAAGCTTCACCATGCTGGTCAGTGCTGACAACGTATGCCCGTCGCAACCTACAACACCTGTATTATGCATAGTGGTCACCCTTCCATGCATGAGAATACTGGCCCGCTTGCACTCACTTTGGTGTTGAGTTCTGTATGTTTGTTGTTACTACCAAAGCACTGTATACTGGAAGCAAGATTCTCGAGGAATCAGGGATATGCTGCGTTTGCAGACAGGTGGCCAATTCACAGCTCGGTTATACTCGTGACATGACTGAAGTCTCCACGAGTCCAGCGACCAAGGGGGACCTAAGAGCGGATGGTGACCTCCTGTTCGGGCAAAGCTTGCAGGTCACGTGCCGACTGTGCAGCAGTTGAGGAACCTGACAGGGTACAAAGCATTGGCGATGAGATGTGGTGGCATCGATGGCGTTGACCACGACGATATCTTGAATTGACATGAAAGATCCAAGAGATTGTTAATCAGCTGACTGTTTTATCTGTTGTGGCTGCATTCTTGCGTGACACTGGCGGGTTTTTGTTTCGGCGTGCAACAGGGGAAACGCTTTGGTGGGATGCAGTTGCAGCCCATTGTTGCGATGTCTTCAGGGGACCTAGACATACTTTTGAGTTAACAAAAACATGCATTTGCAGTAAAGATAGTGTTTATCCTGTTAGTTTGACTTACAGAATTAAAGAGTAGGCCAAATACCATCTGGGGTCTAGAGGGCTCTCAAGAGCTGCCTCTTGTGGGAGGTCCCTTCCACCAGCAGTGGTGTGGGCAAGCAATTGCAGGGCTGCACCTTTACCTTGACTTACATGTTGCATTTTTGTTGCATTGAAACCACATTTTTTTTCTTCTTCTAAGATTCCAAACTTTTAGAGTTAATGTTGCACTTGTAGCCACGATACTTAAATTGGCAAAATTGCAGAATGTGAAGTCACCAACGCTACCTATAATCGAGCTCGATCAATTCTAGCCACTGCCATTCACTCACTCACTGTCTTACGAGGCAGAGAGATCTTAGCAGAGTTAACGGCTCATGAAGTGGTGCTTGAATCAGTGGTGTGCGTGACTGCAGGCCGGAGTGAATTCTAAGAGACCGTAATTGTTGAGCTCGTGACTGAGGTGTGTGAGAGCATCATGCTTGTATGTACAAGGGGAGGGAGGGGAACTCCGTGCCATCAGGCGTTGCCGTGTCTCCACGTAGATCCTGGGCACAATTGACACACTTCTGCCAATGTGGCACGTGACAGCCTGGTTGTCCTTTCTACACCACGCGGGTCGTTGTCCATACTTTACAGAGTTGGGAAAACAAAGACATCGGTGCACTGCCCCCTCCTGGCTACTGCGGAGACTCACAATCTGTAACACTTGCATGGAAGTCGCCCATCCAGGCACGATGGAGGCTGCTCAACCCACCTGCTTCGCCTCCGAGATCTGACGAGCTCGGGCGCCTTGCGGCTAATTTGGTTGCGGGCCGTCGCAGCTGATTCCATTTTAGATACGACCACGGCTCTCCTGAGCGGAAGGCACGTCCACTCCAGCAATATCAGCCATGCGCAATACCACACACGGGCCAACGACGTGGCAACCGATTGTGTAACGCGCCGAGGAGGCTGCACTCCGTGTCAGAGCGCGTATTTCGTCTGCGCTGGACACGCGCACAAGACACTTGATCATCGCCATCAGCAGGCGCTGCCTCGCAGCTGCGCTCCGCGCCGTGAATGTTAATGACGCGGACGGTGACGCGCGGTCGTGTTGGGAGAGCGACTTCCAAAGTAATCGCTCTCTGATTGTTCGAGGTTTCAGAAGCAATGCAAAGCACGGCCATCCCACATTTGGTATTTTTTTCGCAACCTCGTCTTGATTACGTTCACGATTGCTTAATCCTACTGTTCACCTATCACAGATTTGACAGCTCTCCTACGACAAGGCCCTGTCGCCTGATCTGTATTCACTGGCTGCTGCAGTCCTCGCTTTAGCCCTAGCGACCCCCCCCCACACCCTTTGTCTTTCATCGTTTTCTGATTATTAATAGCAAAAGTGATTTTGAAAAGTAATCAACCAGTACACGCTGAGTTATGACAATCTGATTACACTTCGAAGACTGAGTACTCGTCTGGGTTTACCAGGACCCGATTGTTGTAATCCAATCACAGACGTCTTACTCCTCCACCACCTCAGTGTGGATGTGTTCGTCCCGTGCTGCTCACTCACGCGTGCACCACTGCCTGTGTAGATGTCACCCCTCACGCCGACAACTCCTGTTAACTTCGCGTCTCATTCTCTGCGCGTGTTGCTTCTTTGAAGGGACATGTCAATCCCCACCGTGTCATTTGTATCCGTGCCGTTCAATGTGTTGCATCGACCGAAGCGAGAGACTGCATTGGGACGACGAGTTAGGAGTGAGGTTGAGTGCGATGATTATTGTGGCATAGGGATGTGTGTCAGGGTGGAGGAGGTATGGGGTTCGGGGTATCTTTGGGGGGTGGCAGGTGTCGGGTGAGAATGAGTCGAGTGCCTCTGAGGCTGGGTGGTGTGGGGTGAGTTTGGCTGTCGAGGTTTTGGCTGTTTTGGGTAGTCGTGGAGTATGGCAGAGCTGCTAAAGGTCGACAGGTGGTCGGTGGTGGTGGTAATGGTGGTGATGTTGCGACAGTGATGGGACTGATGCTGGTCCTAGTCATGCTGGTGGGAATGACATTTCTCTGGCGAGTCCGAGTCTCGGCTAATTGTGGAGTGGTCAAGCAAGTTCCACAAACTCTCTCCCAACACCTAACTCGCCACAGCCTCATCTCTCCCGCTTTAACGTAAAACTACGCTGCATGGGGCCTCCACTGATGTCACGCTCTTCAGTGTATGTATGTTGAACTTCTCCCGCACCGTACATACCCAACCGTGCTAATCAGAGGTGCGGGGCGGAAGGACAACAAGCTAAACACAAAACTGTGGGTCCAAGCGAACAACTGATAGAGGGTTTTTTTGCTCCGCATTTACAAGGTCCTCAACTTTATCAGGATGCAAGCCATCTCAAGTTTGCAGTCGACGGCCTGTGTCCATACTGCATGAGCGGGGGGGGGGGGGGGTAAATGCATCAAAGTTCACAACCTGTGACTCCAGAGGGACACTTGATATACATTGGGCTGTTAACATGGCTGGGAAGAGACTCAAGTACAAGACGAGGTCATTGCACTGAAATACACAGCTGGCTACCTGCCCACTGATTGCATACAATCTGCACCGACATTTTCCATTCACCATTTGCGATAATAAAGGGGGATTTCTCTGCCGTACACGGCATACAGAACTTTGTTGGGCATCTCACTCCATCGCAGGTGCAATATCATTTCTCAGACGTTTCAAACGTTGCACGGCGAATATTTAGATTCCTGCTCATTGTGGTACTGGTTTCGTGCCGCCACGAGTCAATCTCGCGCCACCCATTGGGCAAGCTCACACATTGCCCGTGTTGGGTTATGCACACCATCTAGCCAGACATCAACCCTTCTCTGAACCATACATTGTATTTTACCTGCAGGTTTTCACAGCCAATTATAATGCAAATGTGGTCTTCCGAAGATGCCCGCAGTAGCGCGTGGTGAAGGCTTGAGAGAAAAGCTCAACTCGTGATCTGACCTCGAAGACCACACGTAAAATACACTATCCTAGCAGACCTTAGCCTAACTGTAATCACACCAGCCAACAAGACCCTAGCACTACTCATACCCGAACAAACTAGCCAAAACAACCCCTAGTTCTAACCTTTGCCCCACTAACTAATATGATCATAATACTCCCGCAAGGCAACCAAGGTCAAAGCCTGAATCTAAACAAATGACCGCAGCCGTCTTCTCCCGACCCCTTCTCGAAAGAGGTGCACGATGAGTACCTCATGTCAGCCCGTCCCCCCTTAATTGCAAACCCCAACCTCAGCCTTGGTGCTTAACCCAATCTGCTCAAATCATTCTTGAAGTTCACAGTGCCTCTTGGTCACGTCTTCATAACACACAGCCCTGCCCCCCACAATCTGTAAGTGGCACAGATTAGGCCATGGGGGCGCAGTTGCAGGGAACGCCAATGGTCGTTTGAGGGTGTCTGTGATCGCTCGCTGGCTGGAGGGAGTTAACATGGATGGGGTTTTTGACGAGTTCGTTTTCTTTTTTTAGCCCTGGTATATGAATTCAGCCGTGTGCCTGTAAAGCTAAACAGGGGGATCTTTGTTTCGCTTGTGCGTGTGAGTGTCATTGGGCCCCCTTATGGTTGGTATCGCCTTTCCCCAAATCTCACACCGACTGTCCTCGTTGTAGCAGGCAGCAGGCATCTCAACGTCAAGCTCTTCGAATGTGTTTTCTTGTTGTACCGCATGTCTGACGTGAGTTCAGCTCCCAGCACGTGGAGCAAATTGTGCGGAACACCACGCGGTAGCCACCCGACACCTCGGAGAGCCGCGCCGCACAGCGCAGTCGTCCATTGGCGTCGTGCGCTCGCTTACTGGGGGAACAGATTGGGGCTGGTGAGAGCATACTTGTATCACCGACGTGTTTCACAAGATAACCCTCCCAACCTCATCCTCCTACCATGTTCTTAGGATTGTATGACTCACGCCACGAAGTCAGAAGCACCCCAAACTTGTGTGCGGTGTCAATAGTTACACAAATCTGGTCTCCCACACCCCCCCCCCCCCCCAATCTTGCTTTAAAATACAGGAGGGGGGAAATGGATCTTATGATCTGAGGAAGATGGTGCCCCATCCACCGTTGGTTTATGTAATGCCCTACCCC
Organism: Lethenteron reissneri; assembly: GCF_015708825.2. Taxonomy (NCBI): domain Eukaryota; kingdom Metazoa; phylum Chordata; class Hyperoartia; order Petromyzontiformes; family Petromyzontidae; genus Lethenteron; species Lethenteron reissneri. Next base: position 11,156,118 of record NC_083782.1, read on the forward strand.
ATCCTGTGGCACATGTCACGGAGCCCACGTTGGCTTGTAATACCCAACCCAGCATGTCGCATGCATCGCTTACCCAAGGGCTGAAGCCGAGGAACCTCCTACACCCCCAACCCTCCCACATCCCTGCCCCCCAGACTACCAAATCACCCACTCACTCACCCCCCCAATCCCCTGACACCGAAACCCCCACAGCACCCCTCCCCTTGGCCCACTCCCACCACCCTCCCCCCGTCCTGTGCAGCCGCAACACTCGCGCTACCCTGCCCCATGTATGATCATGTTTGTGCAGAACAGACTTTGTAGTAGATTTTATGTAACTCTATGTACAAAATTGTAAGGTTAAAATATGAATAAACTGCTCATTTGTACAAACCTCTTATGAGTAAAGTTGTTTTTGCATTACATTTGGCACACACCCACCACTAGGATCCTTGAATGCTTTGAGATGTCATTTTATAGTGTTGGGGAAAAACCCCGAGGTGTGCAGCTCTGCATTTGCATGTTCACAAATGCTGCCTGAAGGGCCTCCAGTCCCCTTTGATGGGCTCTAGACAGTATTTTGGCCGACTCCTTCTTGCAGGCCAGATGTCTTGGAAGAGCCGACATTTCTCACACTTTCGCCCACCACGTGCAACCAGTCGTTCAACAAACTAGAGGGCAGTTTATGCTGCTGGGTGGACATAAAATGGGCACACCATTCATTGAAGGTGGGTGGGGCTTTTTCTATTTTAATCTTACACCATTGTTTCAACTACCATGCTCGATTGAACCGGCAACCTCTGCTTTAGATGTGGTTGTTTAGATTGGTCACCCTCGTGAGAGTCTGGAATTTCAACCACTCGCCTGGAGATCCACCACAAAGGACCGAGCCGATGCTGCACTGCACATTCGAGCAGGGAAACAACTTTGGAGGCCTGTGCAGTAATTGGAAATGCACGCGTGGTGTCGTCTGCTATGTAACCAGGTGAGCGTCTAAAACAAACCTTGAGCCATGCTCTTATCAGTACAACCTTGGGTGGCAAATGCTAACAATGATTTTATCGGAGAATTGTACCTCTAGATCACAAGTATGATAGGAAGGTCACTGGTAGCTTTGTACGGGAAACCAGTTGATAAAAACAGTACTATAGTATACTTGCAAGAAAATGTTTGGGGGGGGGCAGAGAAATGAAACATCCAAACAATACAAAAATAAAAATTCAGTGTGCATATAAAACATCGGGTATTGTACGCCGATGTTTCTGCAAATGGTGCCTTTGAGAAGTGTTTGCGACAGCAGGTGGCACAAACCACAACCCCCATTTGGCTCATGGGCTCAACGAGATTTCTTCCAAAGCCATGTACACAAGACGTCGGCATGTCACTCCAGATTCCTGTCTTTATTATTAACTAGTTTTACATACATTGGTAACCAAACAACACTTAGTGTATGTTGTTATTACCGGACAGTTTAAACTGCTTAAGTATTCACTTTCATTGCATAGACTATCCTCCTAAAACGACCCTTTGCGCTTTGGCAATTGTCATCTAGAGTTGGACCTGCACAGGCAATGATCACAGTCGTCAAAGCCTGCAGGCACAACGTGGAAAGCGACGAGTGGCATTGATGAAACTTATGCAATCGAGGCCTTGGCGAGTGAAAAATTTGCACATCACCTTTAAAAAAAATCTCTTAATAGAGAAACTAGGCAATAATTTTTCGCCGGCTTACCGAGATAGGCCATTTCTGCATTAAATGATTTAGGCACATATCAAATCATCCCTGCAATGCATAAGCTCACAATACAAGCATCGGACCATGTGTGTGTGTGAGAAATCGGGCCGTTAAGATGTATAAGGTGTTTCAAAAAGATGGACCCGATTTTAAATCGCTATATCTCTGCAACCACGAACCGCCCATGAGTGAAACTCTTACCACTTGAAAGGGCGGGGCATAGAGAGGGCGGGACATAGAGTTTAAAATGATTACCGTGAGATGCCTCTCCCATGCCTCAAAAACAGAATCACGGCAGTGGTGACTTCAGTGGAAGAAGACACTTTGAGAGGCGTTTGGGACGAATTCAACTGTCGTCTCGATGTTGTCCGTACAGCAGGTGGAGGGCACAGAGCATTTATAAAATGGTTAGTAAAACTTGATAACGCAGTAAACCGTTTGCAACTTTGTGTAATTGTAACATGTTGCCATCGTGAAATATACTGTTTTGAAATTGGGTCCATATTTTTTTTAAACACCCTGTATTATGCACTCGTGCCTTTTCAAATAATAAGCGGTCAAGGCAACTTACCAGACCAAGGACAAAACCGCGCTGTAAATGAGACAAAAAAACATCATTGAATAGACCTCAGATCATGACAAGTCATCGAATCACCGAGGGGACGGATCGTCACATACCTAATGTTGTGTACGACATCTCAAGTTCCCTTAACGCGAGACATGCCGTCTCAAGGGCTCCTCAATGCAGAATACCCAGATGTGGCAGTGAAAATAAGACTTCTATCTCTGCTGGCAGTGCTCTGTTGACTCCCACCGAAGACACTCAGCTTGGTTGAAAGTGATAAATGGAGACCGATTTCCTGGCACCGAGTCGGAAGGTGCGGTTCATAAACACGCTGCCGCCCCGCGTTTACAAAGCTGATGAAGTGTCCACCATGGCACCGAGAAGAAATCACGACAATCACGTAAACGCGATACCTCACCAAAATGTCTACGTTTCATTTTGGTTTTCACTTGCTGCCGAGTGGATCAACCCCCAAGTTGGCTGCAAATGATCTTGAGTTGTAAGCGCTGAAGCGTTAACACAACCACGTAAACTTCATAACCGTGTTAAACATCACTGACATGCTTCAGAAAAGGGTCGCTCAGGATTTATAAAAAAATAAAATTCAGCCATTTTCATTTTCCCAAAACCCACGTTCATCTGTGATGCCACTGGAAAGAGGGAAAAATATAAAACCGGAAACATTTTGGAAAACAGCTTTTGATGATCTCTGCTATAAAGAGAAGGGCCACTGCCCAAAGTGTCACCTCTTATAAAATTACATTAAAACATTTATAGTTCAAATATTATTTCCTCTTTAGGGCAATGCTATTGACAAACGTGACGTCTTGTTATTTGTGCACCACTGCCAACAGTATCTCAACGAGGCGTGGTTGCTGAATTCAGTTTGTACCGATTTGAAGGCAAATATGCCACCAATTCTAAAGTGACACCGACTGCTCTCCAGATGTTTATCACCAACAGCCCTTTGTCAATCCACTGGTGGATAAAGGTCTTCTCACACCGTGTTCGTCGTGGAGAATGCTTAGACCATACCTCACTCCACTCATCAGTGCGGGTTGGGGGAGGCCCAGGGCCAGTTCACTTGTCTAGTTCTTCACCGATGTTAGTCGTGACCAGGAATGGAACGCCGTGGGCCAGGTTCAACGCTTGCACACAAACTGCTTTGCGTTCAGTTTGTTGTCCTTCTCCCGCACCTCCGATTACCACGATTGGCTAGGTATGGTGCGAAATAATGTCTACATACACACAAACTAGTACCACACCGTTTGGCCCCGTTCCTGGTTTTTCAACAGACTCTTATTTGCAGTTGATTAGAGATGACGTGGCAATGAACAGTTTGAAACATATCTCTACTCGCACAAGGCTGAGAATCATAAGACTCTCTTTCAAGAGGGACCTGCATTGGGATGTTTGACCAATTCCATTTGACAGCATTCATTGCAATGCTGTCGGACAGCGGAGTGCACAAGGAGAACCCACACACGCACACACCCACGAGGCGGAGCTCAGCACAGGTAAGGGGGCGGCAACTTGCTCTCTGCACTGCATCCTAGACACCACTTCACCGCGCGGTGGTTAGGAGCACACGAGCGCAAGAACTTCTCCGTGTCCAAGCCGCACGTCGCCCCACAGTGGGATGCTCGTGGCAGCAGTCACGCAACAACTTGGGGGTGTTTGGTATTAAATAAAAACGCTTGGACGGTGACGACGACGATGATGGTGACACAGCTGCAATGGAGCCACTCTCCACCCACGGCCGCGGACTCCACCCTCTATGTTTTCTTTGGCTCTTCACAGGACGCACGTGTACCAACGATCAAGCGCGTGTATGTACGTGCACGCACACCACGTGTCCACCGGCGAGGAAGGCGATGGGAAGCGATTCACAGTCCACTCCGTCCCCTACGGTCCACCCCTCCCACGTCCCAACGCACAGGGGCATGCCCAGGGCTCCAAGTTCCTGCACACCGAAAACGACGATGCTGGAGTGACATCGCAAGCCTCTGCCGACATCCTTACGCAAACCCACAACTTTTACAGCAACTCTGTAGCTGTTCAAAACCCCCACATCGTTTAATTAGTTGTGTCAACCCAACGCGCGCAACAGAGTTGATCAATACCAGAGATTTTTGTTTTGTTCAGCCACTGGTGACTGGGCCATGGACCATCCACTCGCTACTTTTGAGAACCCAGTTTAATGTTGCTGCTCCTCTCCGGGTTCTCCGTCTGTATAGATCTCATATGACCGACACATGGCAACCACTTTTCTTGGAGCTGCAAGTCTTGGAAAGGCCCATCTTTTGGACAAGTCTTATTTCGCTCAGCAGAGGAAGATCTCGCCATGTCAAGCAAAGGCCGGGGAAGATTACAAAATGGAAAGGATATGGGGGGCACCACCTCCTCTCAATTCTATTGAACAGGAAATGGGTGCCATGGTGGCGAGATGTTAACTACCTCGCCTGGTATACAGGAGGTCGTGGGTTTGATCCTGACCCTGATGCCTGGTATGTTTTTGCATGTTCTCCTCATGGTCGCGTAGATTTTTTCTCCGAGTCCTCCAGTTTTTCCCTCTACATTTATAATCACGCGGTTAGCGTATTTGTCTGCCATCACATTCATTGAGCATTCATTTGTGGCGAGGTCGTGTCTGAAACAGTGGACCTTACCTGGTAAAATAAATAATTGTTTAGTTTTAGTTCCTCACTTTGACTCGAGACTCGCTCCGTGTTACCTGGGGAGATGGTGGCGGCGCTGTCAGAGCCTCCTCTGTGCCAGCTGGAACCGCGACTCGTCCGAGATCCCGTACTGCTCCAGGGGATCCTAGACCACGGAGCACAAAGACCCCCCCACCCCCCCATACCGCCTCAACACACTGGGGGCCAGTGCTGCTAGGGAGCACCTATGATGGCTGGCACAGCACAAAGGGGTGAAATGTCCAACACCATGCCAGGCCACCTTTGTCTCCCCAGTGCTGAGATTTACACACCACACCAGGTACTCACTTCAGGCTGAGCAAACCAAGGGGACATTTCTGATGTTAGACGGACCTGAGAATCAGAATCGAACCGAGGTCACCAAGTTTATAGGCAAGGACATGCACCACTGCAGACAAGGACATGCACCACTGCAGACAAGGACATGAACCACTGCAGACAAGGACATGCACCACTGCTTCCTGACGCAGACGTGACCCCGCCAGTCGTATGCGAGCTGTAAATGCTGCGTGTACTATTGTGTGTACCCTGTGCCAATAAAAAAGGTGACACGTGTACTGTGAAACATTGTGCCGTATAAGAGGGGTTACCACAAAAAACGAGTGCACCAAATAACACCGTCCCACACGATGGTGTGGTACCACATGCACGTGTACTACAACACCGAACAGCGGTGTGGTACCACATGCACGTGTACTACAACACCGAACAGCAGTGTGGTACCACATGCACGTGTACTACAACACCGAACAGCGGTGTGGTACCACATGCACGTGTACTACAACACCGAGCAGCAGTGTGGTACCACATGCACGTGTACTACAACACCGTCCCACACGATGGTGTGGTATCACATGCACGTGTACTACAACAGCAGCGAGTGCCGAGTAGGAGTGCGGAGTGCCACCGTGTACCTTCCCCGTGCGCTGCCGGATCTCCTCCCGGAGGCCAATCGCCCTCCTCCTGATCCTCTCGTAGCTGCGCACAGAAACCCATCCGCGAGGATTTAACGCCTCACACCAAACCCCCCCCCCCAAACCACACTGGCGTCACGAGCGTTACACATGAAGGGAGTGCGTGCGACACGTGGAATAGTGTGTGTGGGTGGCGTGTGTGTGGGGTGTGCCCTGTATTGCGAGTGTTTGTATTGTGTGTGCGTGTTGTTTGTGTGGGTTGTGCCTTGTATTGCGAGTGTATGTATTTCGTGTGCGTGTGCGTGTTGTTTGTGTGTGTGCGTGCGTATTGTTTGTGCGTGTGCGTGTTGTTTGTGTGCGTGCGTGTTGTTCGTGTGCCCTGTATTGCGTGTGCGTGTTGTTTGTGCGTGTTGTTTGTGCGCGTGCGTGTTGTTTGTGCGCGTGCGTGTTGTTCGTGTGGGGTGTGCCCTGTATTGCGAGTGTATGTATTGTGTGTGTGCGTGTTGTTTGTGTGGAGCCCACACCTCGCTCTTGCCAGCAGCTTCATCCACTCGTCACACTCGGATATGGAGGAGCACTCAAAGCAGTAGCGCTGCTCCGTCCCACCCCGGTACACTACGAAGACAAAGATCACCCAGAGATCCTTCAAGATTCACTGTTGGCGGAAGTGCTGTCCGTGAGGAACTATTAAAATCCCAACGGCGCACACGAGATAGGTGGTTGGCCAGAACCACCCCCAGCCGAATTTGTCTCCCCCATGCCGCCGTTTACACACAGCACCGGGTGGCTGCACTCGTTTAAGGCCGAGTACACTTAGGGGAGGCTCAGGATTTGGTTCCAATACTCGTCAATGTTGGTTGTGAGCGGGAATCCAACTCGGGGCGCCGCCTTGCAGCTCTCCAAGTGCTCTCTCGCGTAACAGCTGTGGGAAGGACCTCCACTCGAGGTCGCTCTGGAGAGACCATCTCAAGGGTATTTAGCCTCGACTCTTCGGTTCTTTCAGTAAAGTCACGTAGGTAGAAAAAGTAAATAAAATAAATGGAAAAATTGTGTGTATTTATTTATGCCTACTCTTCCACGTTGGCCAGATGTCTTGGAAGCGGTGGGCGTACCCACACTTTACCCCACCGCACGCCACCTGTCAATTGACCTTGACCGTGGTGGTACCCATTTACTTTGAATTTACAAAACCTGCATCGGTGTTTCAACTTCCATGCCAGTGGATCGAACCAGCAACTTGAATGCAAGTCCAGTGTGCTATCCCTCACTGTATGGCAGGTAAGGAGATGGATATATGGATATATGAGAAAGTGTGAAAGAGGTAGATGGAGATGTACTAGAGGTGGTGTGAGGATGTGAATATAGGTGCTCGCGAACAGCACTTGCCCCTACAGTCTGTTAAGGCTATACGGTGGATCTTTGCCTTTGTTTTTGGCGGCGAATTGAGATGACTGTTGTTGACGAAGTGGTATTGAGGATAGAGTCTTGGAGGTGACGACGTGTGGAGGCGAGGGAAGCTGGGAGGTCGTGTACGGAGCCAAGGAGGCGGTGCGAGACGGACGCGAGTGGAGGTGGTGAGGAATAATCTCGAGGAAGAGGTGTGAAGAGGCGAGGAGGAGGAGGAGTGCTCACCGAGTGAGAAGCAGTGGGAATTGGGTAGCGAGTTTCGCTCCACCTCGCACTCCTCCAGGACCAGCGCTCCCACCGGCTGACACGTACAGACACACGAACACACAAACATCCCCCGTGTCGCCTCAACAGACTGTTGTGGCAAATGCTGTTAGCGAGCAGCACCTATGAAGGCCAGAAGAGCAAACGAGTGGGTAGGTGGCCAACACCACACCCAGCCGTCTTTGTCTCCACAGTGGCGGTATTTACATACTGCACCAGGTACTCGTTTGAGGCAGTCGACCTAGGGGAGGCCCAGGACTAGTTAAAATATTCACCGCCGATATTGGTCGTCGGCGGGAATGGAACTCTGGTCACTGGGTTTGTAGACCAGCGTGCTAACCGCTACACTACTGAGGTACATAGCAGTGAATGTGTAATGGTGGTGGTTGTGTATTTTGATGGATTGTAGTTGAGGTGGTTGTGGTGGTATGAGATGGGTCACCTCTGTCTCATCGACTCTGAAGTAGAATAGGAAATTCATCACCAACTTGATATTTCGCTCTTTGTATCCTGCAGTTTAACCACAGCGCAAAGCACACACAGAAAACACATAGCACAATAAAACAGGTATATATATCGCACCTAAAGGTGATCACAGCTCAAGACACTGGACAGGCAGTCAGTCCTAGGCAGAGGGCAAATAAGGAACTTGAACAAGGCATGAATAAGGGCAAGGAATCTGTGAGTCATCACTATGTCAGTCGATTCATCTCTTTAAATGACTGTGGGTATCTATGCGAGTCAAGCAGCAACACAACATTTGGTCATATTGAATAATTTTCATGAGAATTGCAGTCACAGTTGTCGGACAATAATCTCGGCACACATGGCTACATAATGAACTAAATAATTATCTCCAATGTGGTTTACGATTGTACTGAACTGGATTCAGTTACTGAAGCTCTCAGCAAATGGAGCAAGACGTCGGACATCATGCCGAACAACACGTGGTACAACCCGGCACCACATTGCTCCGATTTTTTTCTTCTTTCTTCCCGGACTTTATTTTCTTTGCTTTTGTCAATTTGGTGGCTCAGGTTACACTGGCAAATGGAACTCAACCAGGTGTCTTATGATCTCACCGAGTTTAACAATATAACCTTAACGTCCTAGAGATGTACAGCCCAACGACAGAAAAACCTACGCAGTAATTCAATTTGTTACATTTTCCATCCCAAAAAAATCCTACTTCCTGGAAACCATAATTTGTATGTTAGAGTTTTGATTTCCAGTGGACCCCCTCAATTTGCCCAAGGCAACCCAAACAAAACCAAGGATGAGAAAAACACCGAGGCTGATAAGACCTAGGATCATCATGAGATGGGATCATTACGGATTTCATGAGACCAGAATTTCACGTCAAGAAGTTGATGTCACGGGAGTGGGCGCCTGGTGGCGAGATGTCATCTACCTCGCCCAATGTGCAGGAGCCCGTGAGTTCATACTCGATCCTGACGCCTGTACATTTGGAGTTGGCATGTTCTCTCCCCATGGTGCATGGATTTCTCTCCGGGTCTTCCGGTTCTTCCCTCTACATTTAGAATCAACGTACGTTTAGTTATACATCTCCACGTGATAAGCCACTTCATTGTGCTATCAATTGTGGCCAGGTTGCTGCTGAGAAATAGCTATCTACCTCAGTGGGCCTGACCTGGTGAAATAAAAATGGTTTAGTTTATAGTGTGTTGATCAGAACAAGGTTGAAAAGTAAGAAGTTCGATGCAGGGATTTTCAATATTTTCCATGTCGCTGATAGACTTGACAAGTAGTGGCACATTGGTAGCCACAGCCATAGTGAGAGGTAGACACAAAAGCGCTCTCATTGATGGGGAATGGAGGGTGCCGGTTAATCAAATATGCTGGAACCTGAGAGTTATTATATTTGCGTAATACAAATGGAGTAACGTGGAGTTCGCTTTGCTGGTTAATGGAGTAACGTGGAGTTGGCTGTGCTGGTTAATGGAGTAACGTGGAGTTGGCTGTGCTGGTTAATGGAGTAACGTGGAGTTGGCTGTGCTGGTTAATGGAGTAACGTGGAGTTGGCTGTGCTGGTTAATGGAGTAACGTGGAGTTGGCTGTGCTGGTTAATGGAGTAACGTGGAGTTGGCTGTGCTGGTTAATGGAGTAACGTGGAGTTGGCTGTGCTGGTTAATGGAGTAACGTGGAGTTCGCTGTGCTGGTTAATGGAGTAACGTGGAGTTGGCTGTGCTGGTTAATGGAGTAACGTGGAGTTCGCTGTGCTGGTTAATGGAGTAACGTGGAGTTCGCGGTGCTGGTTAATGGAGTAACGTGGAGTTCGCGGTGCTGGTTAATGGAGTAACGTGGAGTTCGCTGTGCTGGTTAATGGAGTAACGTGGAGTTCGCAGTGCTGGTTAATGGAGTAACGTGGAGTTCGCGGTGCTGGTTAATGGAGTAACGTGGAGTTCGTAGTGCTGGTTAATGGAGTAACGTGGAGTTCGCTGTGCTGGTTAATGGAGTAACGTGGAGTTCGCTGTGCTGGTTAATGGAGTAACGTGGAGTTCGCAGTGCTGGTTAATGGAGTAACGTGGAGTTCGCGGTGCTGGTTAAGAGTAACGTGGAGTTCGCAGTGCTGGTTAATGGAGTAAAGTGCCGGGAGAACGGGGAGGAGTTCGCTAGACGACGATTTGACGAGACGAAGTTCGCCGAGAACGCACGGATCATTGTGCCCGGGTAGATCGAGGAGCTCATTTCTTGTCCTCAGAGTTCACGAGCCCAGACTTTGTTCTGAACAAAACTAAACTCCCAAGGAGGCACCTTTGGTTTGTCCAGAAGAAACTTGATGGAAAACCCAAACTTGTTACAAGTGGACACGGAGACCATTCCAATGTTAGTGCGGCTCGTGTTTAAAGGCCGACGGGATGGATGCTCGTTCTGAACAAGGGAACACGCGAGATGGAACAGAGACTTGGTCACAACTCGGGTTACTAAAATAGATTTTTATAATCGTTACTATAACCCCTAAAACGCCAAACAAAAACAGTTCGCAGACACAAATATAATTGTCTCGCGCAAAGACACGAACGCGTCTTAGATGTTAGACTGCGAAACTCAGGGAGCTGCCACCATTACACAAACAATGGCAGCGCTCTGGACTCCAGAGGTCGCCGGCTCGATGCGATCTCCCGGCGCGGCAGGGAATCGATGCAAGTTTACTCAAATGTCGCGCGTGGTGGTGGTGAAGTGCGGGCCAAGTCCTCTGTGCCCTCCTCTAGAGCCCCCTCGTGGCGTGAGCGAGCGAGGCAGCAGCACTACACTACACTATACACTACCACCTACACTATACACACACAACACTACTATACACTACACTATACACACACACACAACACTATACACTACACTATACACTACACTATACACACACACACAACACTACACACAACACTCAACAAACGGTGGTGGTTGTTGTTGTTGAGTGATGGTTGTTGTTGTTGAGTGGTGGTTGTTGTTGTTGAGTGATGGTGGTGGTTGTTGTTGTTGAGTGATGGTGGTGGTTGTTGTTGTTGAGTGATGGTGGTGGTTGTTGTTGTTGAGTGATGGTGGTGGTTGTTGTTGTTGAGTGATGGTGGTGGTTGTTGTTGTTGAGTGATGGTGGTGGTTGTTGTTGTTGAGTGATGGTGGTGGTTGTTGTTGCTGAGTGATGGTGGTGGTTGTTGTTGCTGAGTGATGGTGGTGGTTGTTGTTGCTGAGTGATGGTGGTGGTTGTTGTTGCTGAGTGATGGTGGTGGTTGTTGTTGCTGAGTGATGGTGGTGGTTGTTGTTGCTGAGTGATGGTGGTGGTTGTTGTTGCTGAGTGATGGTGGTGGTTGTTGTTGCTGAGTGATGGTGGTGGTTGTTGTTGCTGAGTGATGGTGGTGGTTGTTGTTGCTGAGTGATGGTGGTGGTTGTTGTTGCTGAGTGATGGTGGTGGTTGTTGTTGCTGAGTGATGGTGGTGGTTGTTGTTGCTGAGTGATGGTGGTGGTTGTTGTTGCTGAGTGATGGTGGTGGTTGTTGTTGCTGAGTGATGGTGGTGGTTGTTGTTGCTGAGTGATGGTGGTGGTTGTTGTTGCTGAGTGATGGTGGTGGTTGTTGTTGCCGAGTGATGGTGGTGGTTGTTGTTGCCGAGTGATGGTGGTGGTTGTTGTTGCCGAGTGATGGTGGTGGTTGTTGTTGCCGAGTGATGGTGGTGGTTGTTGTTGCCGAGTGATGGTGGTGGTTGTTGTTGCCGAGTGATGGTGGTGGTTGTTGTTGCCGAGTGATGGTGGTGGTTGTTGTTGCCGAGTGATGGTGGTGGTTGTTGTTGCCGAGTGATGGTGGTGGTTGTTGTTGCCGAGTGATGGTGGTGGTTGTTGTTGCCGAGTGATGGTGGTGGTTGTTGTTGCCGAGTGATGGTGGTGGTTGTTGTTGCCGAGTGATGGTGGTGGTTGTTGTTGCCGAGTGATGGTGGTGGTTGTTGTTGCCGAGTGATGGTGGTGGTTGTTGTTGCCGAGTGATGGTGGTGGTTGTTGTTGCCGAGTGATGGTGGTGGTTGTTGTTGCCGAGTGATGGTGGTGGTTGTTGTTGCCGAGTGATGGTGGTGGTTGTTGTTGCCGAGTGATGGTGGTGGTTGTTGTTGCCGAGTGATGGTGGTGGTTGTTGTTGCCGAGTGATGGTGGTGGTTGTTGTTGCCGAGTGATGGTGGTGGTTGTTGTTGCCGAGTGATGGTGTGGTGGTTGTTGTTGCCGAGTGATGGTGGTGGTTGTTGTTGCCGAGTGATGGTGGTGGTTGTTGTTGCCGAGTGATGGTGGTGGTTGTTGTTGCCGAGTGATGGTGGGGGTTGTTGTTGCCGAGTGATGGTGGTGGTTGTTGTTGCCGAGTGATGGTGGTGGTTGTTGTTGCCGAGTGATGGTGGTGGTTGTTGTTGCCGAGTGATGGTGGTGGTTGTTGTTGCCGAGTGATGTGGTGGTTGTTGTTGCCGAGTGATGGTGGTGGTTGTTGTTGCCGAGTGATGGTGGTGGTTGTTGTTGCCTGAGTGATGGTGGTGGTTGTTGTTGCCGAGTGATGGTGGTGGTTGTTGTTGCCGAGTGATGGTGGTGGTTGTTGTTGCCGAGTGATGGTGGTGGTTGTTGTTGCCGAGTGATGGTGGTGGTTGTTGTTGCCGAGTGATGGTGGTGGTTGTTGTTGCCGAGTGATGGTGGTGGTTGTTGTTGCCGAGTGATGGTGGTGGTTGTTGTTGCGAGTGATGGTGGTGGTTGTTGTTGCCGAGTGATGGTGGTGGTTGTTGTTGCCGAGTGATGGTGGTGGTTGTTGTTGCTGGGTGATGGTGGTGGTTGTTGTTGCTGAGTGATGGTGGTGGTTGTTGTTGCTGAGTGATGGTGGTGGTTGTTGTTGCTGAGTGATGGTGGTGGTTGTTGTTGCTGAGTGATGGTGGTGGTTGTTGTTGCTGAGTGATGGTGGTGGTTGTTGTTGCTGAGTGATGGTGGTGGTTGTTGTTGCTGAGTGATGGTGGTGGTTGTTGTTGCTGAGTGATGGTGGTGGTTGTTGTTGTTGAGTGATGGTGGTGGTTGTTGTTGTTGAGTGATGGTGGTGGTTGTTGTTGTTGAGTGATGGTGGTGGTTGTTGTTGTTGAGTGATGGTGGTGGTTGTTGTTGTTGAGTGATGGTGGTGGTTGTTGTTGTTGAGTGATGGTGGTGGTTGTTGTTGTTGAGTGATGGTGGTGGTTGTTGTTGTTGAGTGATGGTGGTGGTTGTTGTTGCTGAGTGATGGTGGTGGTTGTTGTTGCTGAGTGATGGTGGTGGTTGTTGTTGCTGAGTGATGGTGGTGGTTGTTGTTGCTGAGTGATGGTGGTGGTTGTTGTTGCTGAGTGATGGTGGTGGTTGTTGTTGCTGAGTGATGGTGGTGGTTGTTGTTGCTGAGTGATGGTGGTGGTTGTTGTTGCTGAGTGATGGTGGTGGTTGTTGTTGCTGAGTGATGGTGGTGGTTGTTGTTGCTGAGTGATGGTGGTGGTTGTTGTTGCTGAGTGATGGTGGTGGTTGTTGTTGCTGAGTGATGGTGGTGGTTGTTGTTGCTGAGTGATGGTGGTGGTTGTTGTTGCTGAGTGATGGTGGTGGTTGTTGTTGCTGAGTGATGGTGGTGGTTGTTGTTGCTGAGTGATGGTGGTGGTTGTTGTTGCTGAGTGATGGTGGTGGTTGTTGTTGCTGAGTGATGGTGGTGGTTGTGTTGCTGAGTGATGGTGGTGGTTGTTGTTGCCGAGTGATGGTGGTGGTTGTTGTTGCCGAGTGATGGTGGTGGTTGTTGTTGCCGAGTGATGGTGGTGGTTGTTGTTGCCGAGTGATGGTGGTGGTTGTTGTTGCCGAGTGATGGTGGTGGTTGTTGTTGCCGAGTGATGGTGGTGGTTGTTGTTGCCGAGTGATGGTGGTGGTTGTTGTTGCCGAGTGATGGTGGTGGTTGTTGTTGCCGAGTGATGGTGGTGGTTGTTGTTGCCGAGTGATGGTGGTGGTTGTTGTTGCCGAGTGATGGTGGTGGTTGTTGTTGCCGAGTGATGGTGGTGGTTGTTGTTGCCGAGTGATGGTGGTGGTTGTTGTTGCCGAGTGATGGTGGTGGTTGTTGTTGCCGAGTGATGGTGGTGGTTGTTGTTGCCGAGTGATGGTGGTGGTTGTTGTTGCCGAGTGATGGTGGTGGTTGTTGTTGCCGAGTGATGGTGGTGGTTGTTGTTGCCGAGTGATGGTGGTGGTTGTTGTTGCCGAGTGATGGTGGTGGTTGTTGTTGCCGAGTGATGGTGGTGGTTGTTGTTGCCGAGTGATGGTGGTGGTTGTTGTTGCCGAGTGATGGTGGTGGTTGTTGTTGCCGAGTGATGGTGGTGGTTGTTGTTGCCGAGTGATGGTGGTGGTTGTTGTTGCTGAGTGATGGTGGTGGTTGTTGTTGCTGAGTGATGGTGGTGGTTGTTGTTGCTGAGTGATGGTGGTGGTTGTTGTTGCTGAGTGATGGTGGTGGTTGTTGTTGCCGAGTGATGGTGGTGGTTGTTGTTGCCGAGTGATGGTGGTGGTTGTTGTTGCCGAGTGATGGTGGTGGTTGTTGTTGCCGAGTGATGGTGGTGGTTGTTGTTGCCGAGTGATGGTGGTGGTTGTTGTTGCCGAGTGATGGTGGTGGTTGTTGTTGCCGAGTGATGGTGGTGGTTGTTGTTGCTGGGTGATGGTGGTGGTTGTTGTTGCTGAGTGATGGTGGTGGTTGTTGTTGTTGAGTGATGGTGGTGGTGGTTGTTGTTGAGTGATGGTGGTGGTTGTTGTTGTTGAGTGATGGTGGTGGTTGTTGTTGTTGAGTGATGGTGGTGGTTGTTGTTGTTGAGTGATGGTGGTGGTTGTTGTTGTTGAGTGATGGTGGTGGTTGTTGTTGTTGAGTGATGGTGGTGGTTGTTGTTGTTGAGTGATGGTGGTGGTTGTTGTTGTTGAGTGATGGTGGTGGTTGTTGTTGTTGAGTGATGGTGGTGGTTGTTGTTGTTGAGTGATGGTGGTGGTTGTTGTTGTTGAGTGATGGTGGTGGTTGTTGTTGTTGAGTGATGGTGGTGGTTGTTGTTGTTGAGTGATGGTGGTGGTTGTTGTTGTTGAGTGATGGTGGTGGTTGTTGTTGTTGAGTGATGGTGGTGGTTGTTGTTGTTGAGTGATGGTGGTGGTTGTTGTTGTTGAGTGATGGTGGTGGTTGTTGTTGTTGTTGAGTGATGGTGGTGGTTGTTGTTGTTGAGTGATGGTGGTGGTTGTTGTTGTTGAGTGATGGTGGTGGTTGTTGTTGTTGAGTGATGGTGGTGGTTGTTGTTGTTGAGTGATGGTGGTGGTTGTTGTTGTTGAGTGATGGTGGTTTGTTGTTGTTGAGTGATGGTGGTTGTTGTTGTTGAGTGATGGTGTAGTGTGTTGTGTGATGGTGGTGGTTGTTGTTGTTGAGTGATGGTGGTGGTTGTTGTTGTTGAGTGATGGTGGTGGTGGTTGTTGTTGTTGAGTGATGGTGGTGGTTGTTGTTGAGTGATGGTGGTGGTTGTTGTTGTTGAGTGATGGTGGTTGTTGTTGTTGTTGAGTGATGGTGGTTGTTGTTGTTGAGTGATGGTGGTTGTTGTTGTTGAGTGATGGTGGTAGTTGTTGTTGAGTGATGGTGGTGGTTGTTGTTGAGTTGTGGTGGTAGTTGTTGTTGAGTTGTGGTGGTAGTTGTTGAGTGATGGTGGTGGTTGTTGTTGAGTGATGGTGGTTGTTGTTGTTGAGTGATGGTGGTTGTTGTTGAGTGGTGGTGGTTGTTGTTGAGTGGTGGTGGTTGTTGTTGAGTGGTGGTTGTTGTTGAGTGGTGATGGTGGTTGTTGTTGGGTGGTGGTTGTTGTTGTTGAGTGGTGATGGTGGTTGTTGTTGTAGTGATGGTGGTTGTGGTTGTTGAGTGATGGTGGTTGTTGTTGAGTGATGGTTGTTGTTGAGTGATGGTGGTTGTTGTTGAGTAATGGTGGTTGTTGTTGAGTGATGGTGGTTTGTTGTTGTAGTGATGGTTGTTGTTGTTGTTGAGTGATGGTGGTGGTAGCGGCCAGCGCGGTTTCCAAGTTCGATTCCCGCTCACGGTCACCAACCCCAGTGACGATGACCTGAACCAGTCCTGGGCCTCCCCTCAGGTGGACTCAGCCTCAAATGAGCCCCTGGTGCGGCGTCTACACAGCGCCACTGAGGGAGACAAAGGCGGCCGGGCATTGTGCCGGCCACCCACCCCCCTTCGTGTGCCACAGTGCCACCCACCCCCCTTCGTGTGCCACAGTCCCACCCACCCCCCTTCGTGTGCCACAGTGCCACCCACCCCCCTTCGTGTGCCACAGTGCCACCCACCCCCCTTCGTGTGCCACAGTGCCACCCACCCCCCTTCGTGTGCCAGTGCCACCCACCCCCCTTCGTGTGCCACAGTGCCACCCAGCCCCTTTCGTGTGCCACAGTGCCACCCACCCCCCTTCGTGTGCCACAGTGCCACCCACCCCCCTTCGTGTGCCACAGTGCCACCCACCCCCCTTCGTGTGCCACAGTGCCACCCACCCCCCTTCGTGTGCCACAGTGCCACCCACCCCCCTTCGTGTGCCACAGTGCCACCCACCCCCCTTCGTGTGCCACAGTGCCGGCCTTCGTCGGTGTTGCTGGCGAGCAGCACCTGCCCAGACAGTCTTGCCAAGTCTACACGGAGGGATGTGTGGTGGGTGTTATGGTGGTGGTTGTGGTGGTGGTTGTTGAGTGGTGGTGGTTGTTGTTGTTGAGTGGTGATGGTTGTTGTTGCGGTGGTGGTTGTTGTTGTTGAGTGGTGATGGTTGTTGTTGCGGTGGTGGTTGTTGAGTGGTGATGGTTGTTGTTGCGGTGGTGGTTGTTGAGTGGTGATGGTTGTTGTTGCGGTGGTGGTTGTTGAGTGGTGATGGTTGTTGTGGTGGTTGTTGAGTGGTGATGGTTGTTGTGGTGGTTGTTGAGTGGTGATGGTTGTTGTGGTGGTTGTTGAGTGGTGATGGTTGTTGTGGTGGTTGTTGAGTGGTGATGGTTGTTGTGGTGGTTGTTGAGTGGTGATGGTTGTTGTGGTGGTTGTTGAGTGGTGATGGTTGTTGTGGTGGTGGTTGTTGTGGTGGTGGTTGTTGTGGTGGTGGTTGTTGAGTGGTGGTGGTTGTGGTTGAGTGGTGGTGGTAGTTGTGGGGGTGGTGGTGGTGTTTGTGGTGATGATTGTGTGGCACTCGCCTTCTCGCTTCCCCGCGGCCCATGCGCGCATCTTCACCCGCGCCTGCCTCTGGCAGGGCTGCCCCGCCAGGCTCACCAACTCCCGCTCGTTGTAACGCATCGACCCCCACCACCTCCCGTCTCCCCCCACCACCCCCAGCAGCCGCTCGGTCTCTCTGGGTCTCTGGGGATCAAATTCGCTGCCCACCGCGCCCCAGGTCCAGCTTCCGTCCGCACTGCGCGAGGTCCTCGCTCGCTCCTCTCGCCTTATATAGGGCGCCCTCACCACGTAGACATGACGTCATCACGTAGACCACCTCCGCCTCGCTTGAATGATGTCATCGCGCCAGGTTTGCTCCGGGCAACGTCACCATGCAAACAAGATTTAACTACACTTATTTGACCAATCTTATTTATTATTTGACAGACAACTATTACAGGTTTACCATGTTCACCATGTTTAGTTGTCACAAACCATAACAAAGGCTCACCCTCTTAAGCCTCACCCTACCATATGAATAAAAAGTGTGCTGTACTTGGCCCTTACCCCCCCCCTTCTCCAACCATTATATAAACGGAGTGGTAGCTCCTGCAATCTCTCATCTACTTGATGCAGCTGTCGTGGCTGCGACGGTTCCACCTGAAGACGGAAGCTTGTGTTGCCTCCGAAACGTCGTGATTTTTATTTTACTTTTATTAATTTTAATGTTTTTACCTACGTGACTTTACCGAAAAAACCTAAGAATAACAACGTCATCAAGTTGGCAACGGCAGCCAAAGCACTCCGCGCTGACTTCTTCGCGTCTAAATCCGCCTTTGTGGTGACGTCATGTCGTCAGGTCATATCCAAACGTCATCGCGTTAGGCGACCCATGCCATTGCGTCATGACGTCAGACAAGTTCGTTGTGGAGGTCCCCGCGTTGAACGCTGCCGAGGCGTTGCCGTGACGTCATTATCAAGTGATGACGGCCTGTTTGGTGCCGTGAGTGACGTCACGTGGTTGTGGCCACTCCGTGATTGGCGCTGACGAAATGACGCGAGTGACGTCATCGCATCAAATCGCATAAAAAGGCGCGAAAGTGTTTAAAGTCAATAAACGAGTAAAACATTGGGGACCTTCGCGAGAAAACTTCACTATTACCAGCAAAATGTTGGCTTAAAGCTTTCGTGACTGCAGGAATTCATATTCTTTGGGTCTTTCGGTAAAGTCACGTAGATAGGTTCACATTAATAAAATCAAATAAACGAAAAACGACGACGTTTCGATCACAACACAAGAGGGGAAAAGCTGATGGGACAGACTTTCTTAAAGGTTTACAATAAGTTAGCGTGTTAATGTGAGAAGTTAGCGTGTTAATGTGAGAAGTTAGCGTGTTAATGTGAGAAGTTAATGTGAGAAGTTAGCGTGTTAATGTGAGAAGTTAGGTCGGCTGTGTTGGTGTGAGACATTTGACCTGTTAATGTAAAATCGGACAGCCGAAGGGACGGGGAAAATAACAACTAACATCGGAAGGTGAGAGACAGGATGGGAACATCACAGCCAGACACACGGACGTGACTTTACCGAAACACCCAAAGGGTATGACCAGCAGGTTACCTCAGTTATTGAAAAGTCTTCACGTATTTACACGGCGGGATGAGATGTCCCCAGACGTCGTGGGACAACTCGAAACATTCCCTCAAGAACCTTGCACATGGCAGGTGTTTGCATAATGGGTATTTGCCACGACCGTGCTTGCCCGAGACACTGACAGAGCAGAGACACGGGGACAGACCTCTGTGTGTCTCTCCTCACAGACGACGATGCCCTGGGCGAGTGGACTCCACGTCCCCCTCGTGGTGGCTCGGAGATGTTGACTACCTCGCCGGGTGCACAGGGTGCGATCCCGACCCTGACGCCTGCTGGGAATGTGGAGATTGCGTCCACTTGTAGAAACCTGCTCTTAGAGAATGCAGCTGGTGTGAATTATCTGATAAAATAAAATAAAACTTAAATCTTAATTTTGGAGCTTTCGTGACTGCAGGAATTATTCTTTAGTAAAGTCACGTATAAAGATAAAATAATAAATAAAAGAGCATACTATATTATTTAATTTATTATTTTATCTTTATACATGACTTTACCGAAAAAACCAAAGAATAAAATAAAACTTAGTTTAATAGGTCACCACTGTGGCTGGAATCACGTTCCCGAGGCACACGCTCTTAAATATCAAGGTCCATTATAAACCAAACATGATGACCGCAGATTTAAAATACACGATATATAACATAATTAGCATGATTGTGGAGAATAAGTAACACAGCAAAGTGCCTCCTTCACATCATGTCGACATCAAACCTGTCAACCCAGTGCCCTACCTGCTACACACCAATTCAGACCTTATTGGTCACCCCGTGCCCTTAAACATCTCAACGTTCATCCTACAGTCTCATTACAAGTGAGAAACAAATAGATTTTAAAAAACATGTCTTTGCCCAGAGTGAAACGGCTTTACGCCGTATGGACCTGATCTCCCTAGACGACGATACGGCTAAACCGTATAGGTTGCAGGCAAGTCTACACCAACTACATACTGTGTAAGTAATGTTTACACAACCCATCGGCCCCACGGCCTTCTGGGAGTGCATCATTTCAGCAAAAGACAATCAAAACTGTGCAGCGGTTTTGACCTGCAGTGTCTCATCAGCAGTCAGGCTTAGCAGAAACCAACGCTGAACTACCAGACAAAGGGAGCCTCCCTGTTAGAGATGGACAGGGTCGCTCCAATGCCACGGATTATACTGGTCTCGCCCTTGTTGTTGAGGCAGCTGCTCTTCTGGGAAATACGCAAGTCGCCACGAGACACTCGAGTAATAACATTATTAGTAATACCGACCGAGACGAAGAATGTAAAACGAGTTCTCTAGTGTTACGAAAGGTTGAGATGGACAGTAGTTATTCCCATTACATACAGCAGGTGGCAACCCGCATGTCTCCGTGATACCGCGTTGGCAGCGGTGTACAAGCACAACAACAACTCGACACATTCACCAATAACAATGCCTCGAGTAAAACGAGGTGACGTTTCGGGCAATGGCCCTCATTCACAGCACATCGAGAGGCCAGAAGTATACATTGGATTGTATACTTCTGGCCACAGAAGATACCCGGGTGGAGCCGTCTCACGGTGGTCACGGCGATGCGCCGCGACCCGCGGCCACCCAAGTTGGATTCCAGGCCACGGCTCACATCGGTGGCCGGCGTGGTGAGGTGCGTCTCAAACAGCTGCCGTGACCAACACGGACGGGCACGGGAAGTGGCGACATCCAACAGTGGACTGGCAAAGAGCTGAACATGCTCACGACTCACTCGTGGAGCCAATCAGATTAAATGTTCCAATGCAGCACACTCCTGAAAACGAGTTGAGGTTTGGCAAGACATCCCACGGCACATATCGACTCTAAAATCTGAATTTGAGGCCACACTCACATTTCTTGCATTTATTTCTGGGGGGGGGGGGTAACATATTCGTTAATAAATTAAAAAATTTAGTGTAAATAAAACAATCGACGAATGAATGAGAAAATACACACTTTCCATGAAGCAATAACATTTAATTTTGGCTATATGTAGTAACATTGCTTTGTACAAGCCCAGTCTCTTGGGTAATAACTCAGAACGCCAAACGTACCACAGAGACACTCACAATACACTTGAGGATACTTTTATAAACGCAACTAAACACCAAACAACGACACGTAGTGATAGCTCCTGGCCGCTATGGCCCAACGGCCGCAGGTGAAGGCTGCAAGTTCAAATCCCGGTCGGGTGCGACCCAAATATCATCCCTCACAGGGTCAACGGAATTAAGACTCCACATATTTGGCAGGAAGTCAACCAGTGGCCACGCTACGGATGAACTGAACCCCCCCCCCTACCTCGTCATAAGATTAACACGGTGGGCTACATACGGTGCGAAAGAAGTTCAACATTCATACAATTCACACCACTGGCTCAGCACCGCAAAAAACAGCCGAGGACATGAAATTACTGCAATAACCCTGCCCGTCCGAGACGTTGCGATGTTATAACGTGAACAGCAGTGATGGCTCACAGCACGCGATACCTTCAAGCGACACCCACCACAGCTGAGACCAAAGCCCCACTTGTGCAGGGCCGACGCTGCGTATATCTGGTGCCACACAGGTACCGCTGCCGCTAGGAGGTGAGGAGGGTGATCTGCCTGGCACACTGAAGCGGGGCATTGGAGCCGTTGCGATGACACGCAATGCAACGTGCTGCCAGGTTTGCCGAGACATCGAATGGTGAGCGAAATGGTGGAGGCCGGGGTAGCATTTCCTACACCACCATCCACCCTGCCAGGGTCCTCTCTCCACGCAAAGCCAAGCTGGGTTTCAAGCTGGCCGCAGTGTGCGTGTGTGAGCTAAGAAGAGCAACGGATCCCCGATGCATTACACCCAAGGGCACACCCGTCGTTTGAGTAACAAGCGATCATCCCACGACGTGTATTTCATGTCAGGGTCCAAGCCCAAAATCACAAACGTGAAACAATGGCTTGAACTACACAATTTCCCTTTGCATTCACTCTTTTGCACACAGAGTATGCATGTGCGGTAGTGTCCGCGGGCTGGCCGAGACAGAACCACCGGGCCTCACGACAACCACATCCAAGCCTGACTCGGGGGCTAATGGCGGCGTTCATTGCGTGCAACGCCAACGAGTACCCCGCGGGGACACGGTGGCGTCACCGGGTCCCCTGCCGCACGCAATTTCACCCGTTTCTCGTGCGTGACATCAGCGGCACGGCTTGGCTTCTGCAGTGGAAAAACGACTCGGTGCCTGCTGAGCCGGCCCGGCACGGCACTGGCACGGCACTGGCACGGCTCAGTTTGTGCAATAATACTCAGAAAGGTGGGGCCGGGGCATCCACAAGCCGTCTACTTTACCCGGCCGGCGCACGATCCCCACCAACTCTCCATCGCTCCACTCCGAGCCCCGTGTGGCCAGTGCCGTGTTCACTTTGTGCCTGGGGGGGGGGGGGCAGCTCCCACCGAGGGGCTCCCCCTGCCGCAGGCCACCCCTGAGACGGATTGCATGGGAGGTGCGGTGTCAATATTAAACGACGATGACGATGATACTGAGCCAGACCCCTCGCCACACCCCCACCTTGCTGGCACTTCCTCTGGGTCCAACATCAGCAGCCCTGGCTCAATCTCTTCCTCCTGGAGCTGAGCGTTTATCGGGCCAGTCGGCGGGGATGGCACGGAAACGTTCACACCGGCCGCCTCCAAGCAACGTAGGCAATGGCACGATGGCCCCAGTGCATCGTGGGTCACCGGGTAGAGCTCTGCAGGCGAACCCCCATCTCCGACGCGGCTGTCGCAGACGAGACTATTGCGTTGCGTCTCCACGCGTTTCCCTGCGTTCTTCCGTGTCTTGCCGCGGGTCTCTGCGTGTCGCGCATCTCGTGAAGTTCTGTGACCGCGGGCGATGATGTCCCTGAGCGACTCTTTCAAGGTGACCTATAACCTCAGAGGTCGGCTGTGTTAGCCAGTGTGAGGTATCACTGTGCGCTGTATTGTTACCATGGTGTCGATTTCGCCGTGTCAGTATGAGATATCACTGTGTTAATGTGTCAGTCTCACGGTGTCACCGCGTCGGTGTCACTGCGTCAGTTTCAGTGTGAGATATCACTGTGTCAGTGTGAGATATCACTGTGTCAGTGCGTCGCCGTCCCTGTCGGTGTCGCCGTGTCAGTAGGAGGCGTCGCTCTGTCAGTGTTTGGGGTCAATGTGTCACTCTGTCATTGTGTCAGTGTGTCACTGTGTCAGTGTCACTGTGTCACTGTGTCACTGTGTCGGTGTCACCGTGTCAGTAGGAGGCGTCGTTGTGGTAGTGTTTCGGTGTCAATGTGTCACTGTGTCACTGTGTCACTGTGTCGGTGTCACCGTGTCAGTAGGAGGCGTCGTTGTGGAAGTGTTTCGGTGTCAATGTGTCACTGTGTCAGTGTGTCACTGTGTCACTGTGTCGGTGTCGCCGCGTCAGTAGGAGGCGTCGTTGTGGAAGTGGTGGCTCTGCAGAGCCTTGACGTGGAACTCGTAGATCTTGAGCGCGGGCCCCAGCTTGATGGAGAGGCCCGTGAGGACGTCGCTCCTCTTCATGAGCAGCAGCGACTTCCCATCGATCTCCTACACGGCACGACCACAACATGAACCCGAGCCACAGCCCTGACTCCAACCCTTACCCCGTCTTATTCTTTGGTTCTTTTGGTAAAGTCACGTAGATAGAAAAATAATAATAAAGTGAATAAAATTAATAAAATTAAAAACCACGACTTTTCGATCGCAACACAAGCGGTCGTCATCAGGAAAAGGGGGTTAGCCTCTAAAGGAAAACTGTTTATGAAGGTTTAAAATGGTTGTAGCCCAAGTGTCAGCAGCATGGGCGGGGCAGCTGATGTTAATACAAGTGATGGTCATAGTGGGCAACGATGGCGCTGGAGGTGGGTTTCCACCAATTAAAGGGCTGCCAGGTAAAGGGCTTCCACCAATGAAGGGCTACTGCTAGTGGTGATGGTAGTAGTGGGCAGTGATGGTCCTGGTGGTGGGCTTCCATTACCCACTACTACCATCACCTCTAGCAGCAACCTCGGCCGTCAACAGTGTGCGTGTGTAGAGCGAGGTGCATTGATTACCTGGCAGCCCTTTAATTGGTGGAAACCCACCTCCAGCGCCGTCGTTGCCCACTCCGACCATCACTTGCATTAACATCAGCTGCCCCGCCCATGCTGCTGACACTTGGGCTATGCCCATTTTAAACCTTTACAAACATCCATAATGTAAACAGTTTGCCTTTAGAGGCTAACCCCCTATTCCTGATAACGACCGCTTGTGTTGCGATCGAAACGTCGTGGTTTTTATTATTTTTATTATTCACTTTATGATTTTTCTATCGACGTGACTTTTCCGAAAGAAGCAAAGATTATTAATTCCTGCAGTCACGGAAGTTAAGTCCTAACCTTACCCTGTCTCTTAACCAAAACCCTACCCCGAGCCCTAAACCCCAACTCTTATCATGACAATAACCATAACTCTCACCACCAGAGACACAGCCCTGACACTAACCCTTACCCTGTAGTGTGCTGCTATATATTTCCACGTGATAAGCCACTTAATTGGGCTATCATTGGTGGCCAGGTCGCTTCTGAAAAATGGCCATATAGCCCAGTGGGCTTTACCTGGTAAAAATACAAAGTTTCGTTTTAGTTTAACAACATCAACCTCAGTGATAGGACTTGACTGGAACCCTTACCCTGACTCTAACAAAAACATTGACGCTTACCCTACGCTCAACACAGGTTCTGGTGGTTGCCATGGTTGCAGTAGTTGCCATGGTTGCTGTGGCTATGAAGGTTGCTATGGTTGTGGTGGTTGCGGTGGTTGCCGTGGTTGCCGTGGTTGCCGTGGCTGCGTTCCCACCTGCTCCTGGAAGGCGCGCGCCTCCTCCTCAAATCCGGCGGTGCGGAAGTAGCTCACGACGTCGGCGATCGACCAATCAGCTGGCTCCAGCAGCTTCAGCCCCTCGGCGCTGCACGCACAAAGACAACGATCATCCCACTCCCCTAGCTCTCGCCAGACTGTTGGGGCAAGGGCTGTTAGCGAACACCTATTAAGGCCGGTGCGGTCCATGGGGGGAGATGGTGTGGCCAGCACCACACCTGGCTGCCTTTGTCTTCCCCAGTGCTGGTATGTACAAAATGCACCAGGCATCGATTTGAGGCTGAGTCCACCGTGAGGAGGCCCAGATATTTGTCACCAATGTTAGAACTCGAGTGGCCGGGATCGTAGTGCGGTGCGCTAACCATTGTGCCACTGCTCCCCTTTTTTTGTAGCGAGCGATAAAGACATCTGCGCACAAAGTAAAAAATCATCCATGTCGCCCATCGTGGTGACATGTGGCATAGTAGTGGTGTGTTGTGGGTATATAGTGATGTGACGTGGGTCATGTAGCCTGCATGCCCAGCCACCGCGTACCCAAACAGCTTTTGTACAGCTGGATAGAGGGGGCTAAACGGGCGCGGTACATGGTTGGAGAAGAGATGGAATGATGTGGTATGAGAGGACATGGAGTTGAGTGGATTTGCTAATGACTTGGTACCAGCAGTGTCAAGATTGGCCTCTGTCGAGTAGGCTCGTGAAGGACATAACTGGGCAGTTGAAGGCAGACGGCGAACGGTGCTAACAACAACGAGCAGAATGCCGGGCGGCTAAAACACAGCGAGTTGGCACAGTAGGGAGCACAGGTGGTGCATCTGCAAGTCATATCAGTTAACCCATGGCACCTATACCCCGTGACCTGCCAGCAGGAAGTCTTCGATACGTCACGTGGCCTCGGAGTGCACCTGGCCTGGCACAAGCGCCGTGGTGACGTCACCACCACTTGGTGGCGAATGGCGGCTGTTGTTGTTGGTGTGGTATGGTGCTGGTGTGGTTTAGTGGTGTGGTGCGGTGATAGTGGTGGTGCGGGGTACCCGTTGTGGTGTGGCGGACTCCGTTCGGCGTCTCCCTGGCTCGCCGGGGATGGGGACGCGGATGGAGTCGGCAAACACGAAGCCCCGCGCACCTCAGGAACTACACAAAGACAAAGGTCCCCCAGGTAGGTATTGACGGCATGTTGGGGTAAGTGCTGCTCGCGAGCACCCATTGTTGGCATGGAGCCACAAGGGGAAGAGGGGGGTGTGTCCAGAAGCCTGGCCTGGCCATCTTCATCTCTTTAGTGCCGTATGATTTACACTGCATCAGGTACTCAGTTCAGGGTGCATGGACCTGGGCGGAGAGGCAAAACCAGTTCAGATATCAGTCGCCACTCACGTTGACCATGGCCGTGAGTTGAACTCGGGAAAGTGTATTACCCACCATGCCGCTGCCCCACAGACAAAGATCTCCTGTATAGCCTTAACAGACTGGTAGGGCAAGTGCAGTTAGCGAAGCACCTATGCAGGCCGGCACGGCGCACGAGGGTGGGCTGCGCATGGCGTGGCTGGGCATGCGGGCTACTATGGTTTACAAAACGACAACCGCATTATCGATTACCGGTTACAGCCTTTAACCGTGGAATGTGTAGATTGAACGCACAAATCGGCATGTGCGGATGTGCGAAACCGCACTGTGTGATTGGCCAGTGGCAGTTGTCTTCCAGCCGCCGCACCTACGGTGGCCTCACCAAGTCCCCGCGTTTTGCGTCCCTTTCTCAAGTCAGGTAAAGGGTATAAAGGTAAAGGTGCAATCCTGAAATGCTTGCTTGCTGGCAGGAGGGCCTCTGCACAGAGGGCGCTCTGGAGGCTATCAGCGCTACTCTTCCACGATGATCGGTTGGAAGGGGCGCCACGGTGGCAAGATGTTAACAACCTCGCCTGGTCTGCAGGAGGTCGTCGGTTAGATTCCCAACCTGACGCCTGCTGCTGTATATTTGCATGTCTCTCTCCCCGTGGTCGTGTGGATTTTTTTCCGGGTCCTCTGGTTTTTCCCTCCACATTCAAAATGAACATGCATTTATTAAAGTATATGGCTGCGATACATTTCCACATCATAAGCCACTTTGATCGGCTTATCATTTGTAGTCAGGTTGCTTCTGAAAGAGAGCTACTCTATAGCTCAGTGGGCTCTACCTGGTAAAATAAAAAGTTTAGTTTAGTTTACCTGCCGCTGCTGGGTGGAAAAGCTCAGGCAGGGGACATTAAAGGAAACTTGCCCTACGTTAGTTAAACCCCCGCAGCGGAAGATGGAACCAAACAAGTCCAGAGCGCCGACCCTGACACCAGCCACTGTGGCAGCTGCCGGTGTTTCTCGGTAATAAAAAAAGGTGAACAGGTTTTACAGCTGTTTACCATTCGGTTACCGGTTCTGCGAAGGAAAAACATTGTAACAGCTACGTGACCCGGCCAACGCATCCTTGCCTTGTTTGTGGTAGATGGTATGGTGCACTTCTTAGTGTGTGTGGCTTACAGTGTGTGGTGTGGTGTGCACAGTATATGTTGTGATGTGTAAGATATGGCGTGGTATGTGGTGGATGGGGTGGAGTGATCGGTGTATTGCGTGGTTTATGGTTCAGGCATTATTCACGTGTAGCATTGTGTGGGGAGTGTGCGTGGTGTGTGGTACACGGTGATGTGTACGTGTGGTACCACGTGGTGTGTGGTACACGGTAGTGTGTACGTGTGCTACCACGTGGTTTGTACGTGTGGTACACGGTAATGTGTACGTGTGGTACCACGTGGTGTGTACGTGTGGTTTGTACGTGTGGTACACGGTAATGTGTACGTGTGGTACCACGTGGTGTGTGGTACACGGTGATGTGTACGTGTGGTACCACGTGGTGTGTACGTGTGGTGTGTACGTGTGGTACACGGTGATGTGTACGTGTGGTACCGCGTGGTGTGTGGTACACGGTGATGTGTTCGTGTGGCACCACGTGGTGTGTATGTGTGGTACACGGTGATGTGTACGTGTGGTACCGCGTGGTGTGTGGTACACGGTGATGTGTACGTGTGGTACCACGTGGTGTGTGGTACACGGTGATGTGTACGTGTGGTACCACGTGGTGTGTGATACACGGTGATGTGTACGTGTGGTACCACGTGGGGTGTGGTACACGGTAGTGTGTACGTGTGGTACCACGTGGTACGTGTCTGGAGTGGCGCCGCACCTTCGGCCGTGTGCTCGGTGTCTTCGCGTGGTGTGGCCGGGGCTGGTGGGGGTGACGGCTTTCCCGACGACAGCATGCTGCTCTCCTCACACCTCGTGCACACCCACTCGCCTGCAACAAGTACAAAAGTGACAAGGTGTTTACACACCCCACCAGGTACTCGTTTAAGGCCGAGTGGACCTAGGGGAGGCCCGGGACTGGTTCAGATAATCGCCGCTGGTGTTGACCGTGAGCGGGAATCGAACTTGCGCGAGATAACAAATAAACGATCGCTCCCCACGCCGTGCTTACCCGTACACACACACACACACGGTGTGCATCTCACAAATACACGCGCGTCTTGTGCATGCCATGGCCAACCACACTTCACCGCTACCCACTGCCTCACGCTCACACGCAAACCCCGCGTGTCCACTCAAGTACTGCGGAACTCTCAGCTTCACAGACACACACACACACAGACACACACACACACAGACACACACAGACACACACTGTGCTCCACGGCACACACACACACACTGTGCTCCACGACACACACACACTGTGCCCCACGACACACACACACACACTGTGCTCCACGGCACACACACACGCACCGTGCCCCACACACACACACACAGACACTGTGCTCCACGGCACACACGCAGCATGCTCGCCGCGTTCCCCACAGACGTCGTACCAAGCTGTTGACCACACAATCTTTATCTGGCCAATCACAGCTGGGCCAAACAACGTGCACTCGGTCAATCCAATCGCGGCATGTCTTTTGAAAGACCTGGTTAAGCTAACAAACTGGCCTCACCAATCGTAGCACATCTTACAATGCACATGGCTAAACAATCTTAAACTGCACCTAACTTTGTTCCATTACTTCTAAAAATGTCCTTGGTTCGTCTCCCATGTACATCACAATTTGATGCTAAATTGTATGTTTTTCATAACTTCACTTGCAATTGCATGAGACATCATATATCCTTGTCTGTTTACACACGAGTACAGGAATAATTACCAGACCAATGGGTTCACACTTTACGAAACTCGACTTTGCAGAATCAACTCGGCCAATGAGAGCACGCGTGACTAAACACCGATACAACTTCTATCCACCCATTGACTACACACGAGGCTCACCAAGCCCATCACATACAACACACCTTAATAAACACCATGAGAACAAGCTTCACCTCGGCACAAACAACAGCAACGTTTACCAGGCTAACGAGACCACAGACGCCACCAACGACCGCAGCGTCTGTGCCTCCTCGGACGTTCTCACCGATCAACGCTGCCACGGCATCACCCCGCGATGATCCCAGTCCACACCACCGCCAATGCTCGACCGCCAGGTAGCCAGCCAGACCTCCAATCAATCCAGACAGCCTGTCAGCCAGCCAGTTGGCCCGCCAGCCAAAGCCGGGCCACCGATCAGCCAACCAAGCTGCCTCTCAGCCAGGCCACCAGTCAGC